>NW_010972477.1:195304-205376 GCF_000737465.1 Haliaeetus leucocephalus | reverse complement strand
CTGTGGGGGGGTGGGGGGGGGGGGGGGGGGGGGGCTTCCCACTGTGTGAAACATCACCGGTCAGATTTTTCTCCTTGTTCTTTCCTGTACACTTTTCTTTAATTCCAAGATATTTCCAAACCACATTTTAAATTGTTAATACCTGGTCAATTTAACCAAATATCTAAGTTTAGCTAAAGGCTTTTTCAAAGCAGAAAAACTGATACAGATATTTCCTTTTGGGGGTAAATTATGCAGACCTGCAGTTCAATAAACCTCATGTATGACTCTCACTCAAGCCACCAGGCACTTCAGAACATGCTCAAGAAATAAACATAGGCCTCTGTTCAGTTGAGCTGGGTGCTGCTACTTTATTCTGCTCACTTGCCTGTATCCTTGTGCAACTGGAGATCCTTGCAGGGGTCAGAGCTCACTGTCCCGAGAGAAGCAACCACCTTCAACTGTCCTTCTTAAGTGACAAAATATAATGCAACGGCTAAGCAACAGGAATTCGGAAAAAAGCAGGACAGTAACTTTTTGCTCTGCGAGGACTTTCTATACAAACCTGTTCAAAGACATTAAAAAGACAGACTTGCAGAGGTGTTGATGGGAGACATTCAGCTTGCCTATTCACAGGCACACAGTGCTTTTTGACACTGCCTAGAGCATCCCAGGCACCCACATGTGTGGCAAATGTGTGTTACACAAGACTTCCAGGCCATCTGTACTCTTCTGGAGTGGCAGCTATAGGCCACACAGGTGACTCCACAGTGCCTGAGGTGACATCAGGTATCTTAAACAGTTGGGCTCCGACTTTTTGCAGCCTGGTTCTGCCCTAGCCGTTCTGGATTCCTGAATGAGACACAGGTTCTACCTGAAAAACAAAGGGAAAAGTGTCTTAGGGAGTAACAGTAACGTCATCTGAGTGAGAAACTCTCTAGACCTAACCATGTGGCAGAGCCAAATGCGTTGCACGAGCATGTGTTACATTTGGTCCTTTCTTGGCATCTGGCTCAGCAAAAGTATCTTAAGGGTGTGGGATCTATAGAGCTTTGCTAAAGACCAGTGCCCCTGGTTTCTGCCTCAAAAGCCACATAGGTTAACCTAAAAAAAAATGCAGCTGGGTGTGAATGGGTAATAGTCATGCTTCCCTTTGATAGCTAACCATTGTGGGACACAGCTACTATCCAAACCCAGGGTTTGGGCAAGGGCTTGAGACAACTTACGCTCCCTTTCTGCTCATGATCACTTATCCTCTGAAGCCTGATGAACCTTCACTTCTTTCCCAAGCAAAGCTGCAGCCCTGAGCAGAAGCACTCCTGCCCAGCCAG
Source organism: Haliaeetus leucocephalus (assembly GCF_000737465.1). Lineage (NCBI taxonomy): Eukaryota > Metazoa > Chordata > Aves > Accipitriformes > Accipitridae > Haliaeetus > Haliaeetus leucocephalus. The sequence goes on along the minus strand of NW_010972477.1, from coordinate 204,066 downwards.
GCTGGGGTCTTGGTATGCAGCATGGTCCCCAGGCAAGCATGAAGGTTACAGAGAGAACTGAACCTGGGTATCTCACATTCTTTAACTTGCAAGTTGTTTTACAAAAAAGCTATGAACTCTACTTCCTCCCCTATTGTTTTGAAAAAAAAAGGGGGAGAGGGAGGAGAGGGAAGCACCTGCATCTTTTCCAGGAGAATGCTCTTTGACTGTGTCCCTCAAGTGGCATTTGCTGAGGAACACCATTTCTAAATCCAGATCAAACTTAGGCATGAACTAGGCAAGGAGCAGCTCCCTTTGGTCCCCACCAAGCCTCTGCACAAACCCAGAAAAACAACTTCCCACTTACAGAGAATATGAAGACCAAACCCTGAAATACAAACAGGATATTTCTGGCAGCAAAGTGAGATTTTCATGATCACATTTTGGGATTCAAATAGAACACAGATGCTTAGATACTTTCTGTGTGGCTGTTACTGGAAGCTGTGAAAACAGCTGATTGGGTTAAGTGCCTATCTCATGTAAACTCTAAAATTTATCAGACAACTCTCTGCATCTTTCAGCAATTAAATGACTTACTGAATCTGTCTTCATTTTTTTAAAGAGAAGGAATAAGAACATAACTATGCTTCCTTATGTTACTGAAGTGATCTGAGGATAAATATCTTAAAGATTAAAAAAGCTATATAAATAAATATGAAGGGTAGATGAAATTTATTTCACTATAGAGGATAATCACTCTATGAACCAATATGATTATTTAATAATTTACTTAGAAACTCATTTCTAATTGTTTACACTTTCAATCAATAATTGACTAAATTAATCAAGATTCTTTAAATCTCTGATAGAGGTTTTACCACAGAAAATACCAACTAAGTTCGTACTGGGAATAGCCTTCAAAAAGTAACAGGCACTTTCTTATACTATCAGTTATAAAATGAAATATATGTCTTAGCTTTAAATCAGCAGCCAAAGCAAAAAGCATGAAAAGGGAAGGACTGCTATGATCACTCTTCAGAAAGTGTCAATCTTGCTCACTAATTTCTCCTCCTGAATTTATGAGCTTTTATTGCACAAAAGCACAAGCTGTTCCACCCAGGTATCTCTGCTTCCCAAGCTGTCATCTTCTTCTCAGTCCCTGGCTGGAAACTGCCCAGCTCTTGGTTTTGTACAAGCTCACAGCACCCAGCTGAGCTAACTCAACTTTGACCAATCTCAGTTTAATACAGCAGAATGATAATTTAATTACTGTTCTCACTGTTCTCCAAGAAGCTTATGGAGAAAGACTGACAGATTACAACTCACCTGGGTGGATGGATATTTCTTTTTTGTTAAAGAGAGATCTAACAATTGAAGTTATCATCTGGAATGTTTTTGCTCCACCTGAAAATAAACCTTTGCTCCCTCTGAAAATAAATCTTTTACATCTTCCTCAGGTTATATTGAAGAAAAAAAGCAGACACAGTGCTAAGAACTAGATCAGAGAGACAAGGTGCACATACAGTGGGGAGAGTCAGATTTTAAGGGTTCTGGATGAAATTTATTTAGGAGAGAACTTGTAAATACTGTGGCAATTAATAGCTAAAATTTGTCTGATAAAAACCTAATGTGGCCCTATTAACTTTAGCCCAAGGGTATAATGCAGGCTGAAATTGCCTCCCTGCTCCATGCCATTGTTCAGTAGGCCAGAATAATTGAATTAAAACTAATTTATTAACAAATAAAATAAAATAAAACCAGACATTTTGTAAAGAACTGGAAAAAGAATCTAGTACCATTCTTTTTTATGACTAAAACCACAAACAAGAAACCCAACTATGCAGGCAATTAACATCCTTTGAGTGCAGAATCAAATGCTTAGCAGTAGTAGAAGTAATAGGGGCGGGGGGAGGAAAGACCTTATAAACAGATAGAACACAACTGCAAGGAATCTGACACTGCAAATAGTAGCTAACATGCCTTTAAGAATAAATACTGCCAGAACACATCTCTTGATCAAATTGTAATACAAGTAAAACAAAAATATATGCCTTGAAAGATAGAATTTGCTTGTAAGAAAATAAATAAATTCCTGTGTTTCTTGTAATACATTAATGAAAAATTAACTCTAATGATAATATGTAATGTGTTACATGAACTGTAAAACCTCTAGAAGGCTCACCAGTGTTTTAAATGACTGATAAATCATACTCTGAGTTGCAGATGAAAAATTCATGCAAAGTGTCATAAAATTTACCAGCACTTCTATAAGTTGTTTCATGGAGACAGTCATAAGAAACAACCTCAATTCACAGACAATAATCTACTATTTGTCATGGACTAAAAACCAATGCAAAATGCCTGAGCACAGACATATAAACAGGAAATAAAATAAAAGTCAGTTTAGAAATCCTGCTTAGTTCAAAGAAACAGTATACTCAAGGACAGAAGTACCTAATTGGATAATGGTAACAGATATAGCAGTCTACATGGTTTAAGGTACTATAAAGATAATGGGTGAACATTATCATGCATGAACATCTAAACATCTCAGCATGGAACAAGGAAGATAGATGAAAGTAGAAAGAACTTAGAACTTACTGAGGACCAAATTCTCAATCATCTCTTTACTACAGCAAGGACAAGATGGCCACTATTATGCTTACTTGGTATCCAGTAGCTTTTTGTTCTTCAGTCTGGCCTTGCACTACAATGTAAACACAGCCTTAAACCCTACAGAAAACCTTAATCTGAGGTCTGGGCTTTGGCCCCTGTGGCACCTGTTACCACTGACAATACACTCAAGCTAACAGTGCCACTGCCCAGCAGAGACTGGAGGGGCTGCCGCTGCCTACTGAAGAGATGGCCTGAGCCCAGCAGCTGAGCTAGCATCTGTTTCTTCAAAGCTGAAATCAGAGCCTCACCTCCTGGACTGGAAAAAGAGCACTGCAGAAAAAAAGTGAACTCTCAGCCTGGATGCACACATGTTCCCTTTCTAGCCTGTTCCTGGGAGGTATTATGAACAACATCCCTCCCTTGCTTCAGCTGAAGCCTGCCTACAGTTTCCCAGGAGTGGAGGCGGGCAGAGAGAGAGCAGTGAGCTCTGCTTTCAGCTGAAAAGCAGTAAGCAGGAGCTTAGGTCTGTCCAAGAAATGCAGCTTCTCCCTCAGCTAGGATTTCTCAGCCACAGCTTGCTTCTGTCCAAACTGGACATTGTTGTGAATAAGGATTCACTACTAAATACAGAGCTCCCAAAGTTACAACCTCAGTTTAGGGTTCCACAGTCCCGCATCTGGGGTTTTACTGTGAGAAAACAGTGAGGTAGGATCAAACCTGAGCTCTGACATACCACACAAACAGTTTTTGCTCAGCTGTAAATTATCCCTGAAAGACCATTCCCTGAAGGCAAAACTAGCTGTAGTACAGCAGTACATGCAGTAGTTCCTTTGCAGGGGAGTGCCAAGCAGTCATTATGGCTCTTGGAGAGGGCCACCTTAGAGAGCCCTTCAGCAGAATCCAGAATTTCCTCCACCCTGCTCCTAAGGAGATGATTAGACCAGAAATATTGTCTTTATACTGCAGGGAATCTGGCATAAAGCAATTTCAGAGGAAGACAGGAGTAAGTCCATTATATCTCAACTCCCAACACAACAGATCACGCTTTCTATCCCACATTTGAAGGCAACAGTGTGGAAGCAAAAAAGCAAGAATTACAAGTCACCTGGGACTATATACAGAAGACAGCAAGCCCTGGGACAAGTCCTCTCTGCATCGCTATAGGCATCGATTACTGTCTGCAATTCTGGGAACATCAATTTGAGAAACATGTTTTAACAATTTGCTCCATAGAAGCCTCTGTCACAAGAAGTAAAAACTTCTGAATTACATACGCTACACTGGGTGGAACAAATGAGAAGAGAAACCACTAAAAGTAATGAAAAAAACATGCCAGCTCTCACTGAAGCTTGTCATTTGGCTCCAAGTCAGGTTGCAGGGGGATCAGATGAAGTAAATACAGCAGCCTGATGATGCAAAGCATGTCCTGTGGCATCCGCAACTAAGAAAATACCACAGCTTGCTCCTACACACCTGTAATCACCGCAGTTTCTTCTCTTGTCTGACTGAGGCCCAGTTTCTACTGTGGGTATTCATACAAAGCAGTACATATTCCTAAAACAGTGGCAGTGAATTCAGCAAGAAGAGGTGTGAAATATGTGCATTCTTTTTATTTCTTTCTCTAAGTGCAACAAAGGCCTTTGCCTCCCTTCTGCTCTTATAATTTCCCTCTTTATTTCATTCATCTGGTCTGATAAGGCCTTCCTTTTTAGGCAGGCTTTACTTCAAGTTTCTCTTTTCCTTCTTTCTACTATTACTTATCACCTCTCAATATTCGTGTGTCTTCTGAGGTCAAAGAAAGATGATTTCCATGTTAGTTAGGAAATACCACATAATTTCAACCTTTGTTCTGTTAAATTACTGTCATCTTTCCCTCTTTCCACATTTCTCAAAATCTTGAGATAGGTATCTACCATTTTGCATAGTATTCTATCCATGCCTATCACGTTGCACTAAACTTTTCCAGCATGACATCTCTTTTGGCCAAAGAGAGGGTCTTCTCATTATTAATGACTTACTTCAGACCACCTGTGAAGGCCTGAGTCATTCTCTTATTGTTCTCTAATTATTCAGCTGTTTTCCATCCTGCAGATAGCTCTCTGTCACTGCTTTAATGCAAACTGTTAGGGTATCTAACACCCATCACTCCTGTGTTTCGCTGTTTCACAAACTGACTCACTTTTCAAACTGTTCTGGGATGGTAATTGTCTTCCTTTCATCTTCACTCTGTGGGTGTTCCCCAGGACTCTTCTGTCACTTCCCCACTATTTTTCTCTTCATCCTTGGCAACCAGCATTTTTATCTCCATCCATGGTACATGTTATCATTTGTCAGATGACAAACCATTGTATTCCTCTTTTGATTCTTTCTCCCTATGTATCTTTGATTTTATGTTTGCTTTTTTTTTCTTCTCATTTTTCCACGGATGAAAAAAATGGCTATCATAATTTGATCTACCTTAAAGGATATATTTTCATGGCGTATTGCCATATGGCATAGAGAAAACTGATCTACCTCTGAACAAGCCAGCTCAAGACATGGGAGAACAGTAGATATGCAAATGCAGTTATATTGTTCCTGAAACCCAGCTTAGCTTATTAAGAGCTAGCTACATGTCTACAAAGCATTGCACTCTCTCTCTCTCTCTCTCTCTGGACTCATGTAAGATGTAGATATCTTGTTCTAGAGTTCTCTCATCCACCTGTGGCTCGTGTTTCATCATTGATGACATGTCTAGGTAATGTATCTAGCTAAACTACTACTAAGATGATTGATGTAGGGCAGTGGAGCAGAAACCTACACTTTATTCCTGGATGAAATACTTCGCACAGGCCTAAAACAAGTCATTTACTCCATCCTGTCATGATCCCTCATTTTTAGTGAGAGATTAACATTAGGTAGAATGTTACAGTAATGATGAGATAATGAACAGTTTAAACAGACAGCTGGGAAGACCTAGGTAAACTATCACAATTGTGGGCAGTCCGTGCTTGAGCTTTCTCCAGTGAGGCTTACTCCCTGCTCAGTTTGGTAGTTAGGCAGACCACACTTTTCAGGCAGGTTTCACGCTCTTGTTACAGTAAATTGCCGCCTATAGAGTCTCTCTCACATCTTTACCTATGCCATGCTAGCAACACCAGTGTCCTTCCAGCTTTGCCTTGTTCTTTTCTTCACCATTGTCCAAAACATCTGTGTAATCGTTTCAGTTTAATATTTTTGCCTTCCTGTTTACCTTTTTCACACTTGTTCTTAGTCTGTTTATAAGGCTTAATTATTCCCATGACATTTGAAATCACTTCCCGAGGGCAACAGCTAGCTCAGAGAAACAGCAGGAGCTTCATCAGCTGTGACTGTTGAAAATGACTCAGTGAAGAGCTCAAGAATATATAACAGAACAGGTTTCTTCTGGCAAAGGGATGCTTCAGAATGATATTTGACTCTCTGCCCCAACTGATTTCTGGGACTAATGTTTTAAAAGATGGATTTCTGACAGAAAGAAGCTTTGGCCTACTGAAGGTCAAGGGAGAGGATGTACTGCAAGCTCGGGGAATCCTGCACCGGATGAGTCTTTGGTATAGTAACATCAAGCTTTTGGGGAAAAACTTAATGGAATATCTTTATGGATCTTAACATACAATTGATAAAGGCCATTTGCCTTGTTTTGGGAGCTACTATATCCACAGAGACAAATGCCCAATCAAATCTACCATTTCCTCTGAGAGGCACAATCATTCCTCAAAGAAAAAGAGGAAGCCCATAAATCACCTGAATAAATATGTGATGTTTTTAAGCCATCTCCATCATGAGATTCATCTTTGAAGTGTAAGAACTGATAAAAACTTCTGCCAATTAAATATTCTCAATGTAAAACCTGAAATCAGTAAATATGGACCTTGTCCATTTTCTGTGCCTCACTTCTCCTGACAGGTTAATTTTAATATGTTTTTTCCCCACATAGACTACACATAGAATAAAACAGCAGAGAAATGACACAACTTGTCCTATGCTTCATCATTTAGAAATTCAAGTGTAGTTTCACTTACAAAAGCTGTTAAATACAAGAAAGAACCTTTATTTAACTAATGCTAAAAATAACTGTACAATTATTTTGCTATTTTTGTTAGTATTTTAATATATTCAATTCTCTACAGTACTCATAATTTGGTTAATTCTTAAGACAAGATTAAATTGTCAGGGATTTTTTTATTATTATTACTTACAGTCAATACATGATATGCAGCAATCCCAATTACTCCTAGGAGTCATTTAATAGTACACTGACAGCTAACAGAACTCATGACTCTAAGTGTTAATTACCAGGATTAACTGATATAGAGAGAATTTTCACTGGTAAAATTTAAAAAATAAAAATTAAAAAAAACCAGGGAGAAACAGGAGAGTGACAGCCTGGCAGCACTTCCCAAAAAAACCAACCCATACACCACGCATTAACTCCTAGCTAAATTCCTGATATACAACCATCACAGCAAAAGCATTCAGAATATCGACATCCTTAAACATATTTTTAGTATAAAATAAGAGGCCTGACAAACAAAAATCAAGACAAAAAGCACTCTTGTTTTTTCAGGGTGGTGGGACTGAGCTAAATGCAATATACAGTTCTAGCCTTCCTGATGTCTGCTTTGCCCCATAGCTGGCTAATGCATCCTTACGAGTCAGTCAGCTTCCTCCCCATTCTCCCTTTACTGTTCGCTTTTTAAAATAGGGATAATGCTAATCTACTTACATAATAGAGCTAACAGGGACATTAGATGCTCACTTGAACGCTTCATGCTGACAATAGTTTGATGCAAGAACTGTGTTAAATACTATAATCAGTATACCTGCCAATCTTTCCACTAAGAATTTTTCTGTGCCTTTTCAGAAAGACAGATGTCTGTCAGGTCATATATACAATACATACATCAGATAAAAGTTGTGGCAGACTGGCAAAAAGTTCCCAGTGACTGGTAAAGGGAAAATATAGCCCCCCTTTTTAAAAAGGGAAAAAAGGAAGACCTGGGGAACTTCAGGCCTGTCAGTCTCACCTCTGTGCCTGTCAAGATCATGGGGTAGATCCTCCTGGCAACTATGCTAAGGCACATGGAAAACAGAGAGGTGATTGCTGACAGCCACACATGGAAAATAGAGGTGATTGGTGACAGCCGACATGGCTTCATTAAGGGCAATCATGCCTGATGAATTTGGTGGCCTTCTACAATGGGGTTACAGCTTTGGTGGATAAGGTAAGAGCAACTGACATCATCTACCTGGATTCAAGCAAAGCATTTGATACTGCCGCACACAACATCCTTGGCTCTAAAATGGAGAGACATGGATTTGATAGATGGACCACTCGGTGGATAAGGAATTGGCTGGATGGTTGCACTCAACTCAAGAGTTGCAGTCAACGGCTCAATGTGCAGGTGGAGACCAGTAATGAGTGGTGTCCCCACGGGGTCTGTATTGGAACTAGTATTATTTAACATCTTTGTTGGAGACATGGACAGTGGGATTGAGTGCACCCTCAGCAAGTTTGCAGGTGACACCAGGCTGAGTGATGTGGTTGATACCCTAGAAGGAAGGGGTGCTATCTGGAGGAACCTTGACAGGGTAGAGAGGTGAGGCTGTGAGAACCTCATGAAGTTCAACAAGGCCAAGGGTAAGGTCCTGCACCTGGGTCAGGGCAATCCCAAACATGGATGCAGGCTGGGTGATGAGTGGATTGAGAGCAGCCCTGCAGAGGAGGACTTCAGGGTATTGGTGGATGAAAAAATGAATATGAGCTGGCAATGTGTACTAGCAGCCCAGAAAGCCAATTGCATCCTGGGCTGCATCAAAAGACATGTGGCCAGCTGGTCAAGGGAGGTGATTCTCCCCCTCTACTCCGCTCTCGTGAGACCCCACCTGGAGTACTGTGTCCAGCTGTGGGGCCCCAGCACAAGAAAGACATGGACCTGCTAGAGCAGATCCAGAGGAGGGCCACAAAAATAGTCAGAGGGCTGGAGCACCTCTCCTCGGAAGAAAGGCTGAGAGAGTTGGGGTTGTTCAGCCTGGAGAAGGCTCTGGGGAGACCCTATAGCAGCTTTCTGGTCCTGAAAGGGGGCCTACAGGAAAGATGGGGAGGGACTCTTTAACAGGGAGTGTAGCGATAGGATGAGGGGTAA
>NW_010972477.1:184875-195294 GCF_000737465.1 Haliaeetus leucocephalus | reverse complement strand
GGCCCCAGCGCAAGAAAGACATGGACCTGCTAGAGCAGATCCAGAGGAGGCCACGAAAATGGTCAGAGGGCTGGAGCACCTCTCCTGGGAAGAAAGTGGATGACCCCTCTCTGGAATTATTAAAGGCCAAGTTGGATGGGGCTTTGAGCAACCTGGTCTAGTGGGAAGGTGTCCCTGCCCATGGCAGAGGGGTTAGAACTAGGTGATCTTTAAGGTCCCTTCCAACCCAAACCATTCTATGGTTATATTTCCTGAAAGTTAGGTGTTGCAGGCATGTTGTCAGCTTCTCCAGGGACGTGAAAATCTTGTTTAGAAAGCTGAATAATTCAGTTTTACTCTAGACCAGACCACATAGGCCTTTTTGTTAAAATTACAAAAGCACTATGAGAAAGTGTTTTGAATTCATTTTCTCCTAAATTGCTACTGGTCAATGTGTGTTGGCCTGTAGCAGTTGGTCAAACACACTTTTTCCCTTTTATTAAGAGCTAGAAGAGAGCTATAAAGTGTTGTGAAACATTAAAAAGAGTAGAATTCACTTTTGGTTTTGCAGGCTGCAAATGGGAAGGCACATGCATTCCCATATTCAGAGAGAAGCAGGTCACCTTCTCCATGTGCCCAGGCACAACAGGAGTGTAATCCCCCCTCCCCCCCCTTAGTCTTGAAGTGAGCAGCCAAGGCACTTATTTCTTACAGTCATGAAAATAAGAGAAAAAAGCCAGCATTTCCTAGAAAGGCAGCAAACTCTTAATTTAAAATTCCTTTTTAGAAGCTTCAGACTATGTAGAACCAAGCAATTTATTTTAAAGTTTTTGGCTTTTTTTGCTCTTCTCAAATTCTACTTCATTACTGCAATATGTTTTTTACATGCATGTGGGAAAGAAGGGTGAGGGGAGGTAAAGAGATGTGACCAACTAAAATTATCTTTTTTTCATTTTTGAGTTTTTTAACAAATTTGACAAGAAAGGAAATATACCGCAAAGCATTTGCTAAGGACTAGCTAGGTGGAAGTAGGCAAATGCTAACTAGCTTTATGAGATCGTGGTTCTCAGGAAAAAAAAAAAAAAAAAAAGAGGATGTGGAGATTTACCACGGTGGAAGGAATCAGTAGTTACTTTTACATCGAGACATCTAGGAACAGTTAGATGAGCTCTGCAATATATAGTGGCAAAGTCAGCTTCCTAATCTAGTAAATCTTTTCAAATCAGATTATATTCGGCAGGGCGAATTCCCTTGACTCCTTCTAAAAATGCACAGAAACATTAATGAGCCAAGAGTGCAAGACAGATAAATCGTGCCTGCATTCAACAAAGAAAAAAAATAGGAAAGAAAAAAGAGCAGCTCCCATGGAAGAGTAAGTGGTAGTTAGAGCAATGTTTGAAGGTTATGAAAGAATTAAGATCTATAAAGGAAACTTTGGGGAGTTATCCTAATTAGCAGATATATCTGAAAAAAGGTCAGGAAAACTTTTATATGTATTTGTTTCTTCAGAGAAACCTTTTTTTATTATTTAAAATAACCTAAATCACTTTGTGAACTTAGCTAAATTCTGATTAGACAAGCACTTAGACAAAAAGAAAGTCCAAGAACAACCAGGCTTAACAAGATAGATCTGTCACAGCCAGAACAGGGCCTATTTTGGCTTATTTATTTTAAGAACAATTCCTTTTTCTCTGTGCAGCTCATCAATTTATGTAAATAAAAACATGTAATTCACCTTGCAGGTTTTTTTAGAAGTAGAGGCATCACAGAAGTCGTGAACACAGAACTCTCAAAACATCAGACATACATTCATTTTCCCCATTCATATTGCTTTTCCTCCCATTGCTTTTAGACCCAGGCAACGCAGCAAACATACCGAGAGAGCAGCTCTCCCAGATCACACACTAATGAACCCCATTACTTTGACCTTTAAAGCCTTCTTTTTTTTCATTGGCTGAGCATAGTAGAAGGAAGTCTCATTATTCTAGGTGAGAACTAAAACCCATAAGAACACGAATAGCAAGGATGATACTTTTTGCCATAATGTTTTTTCCTCCCAATCTTTGGGTCACTGTCCCCCATTCCTCCAGGAATAAATGATCCCAAAGCAGTTGGCCCAGAAAAAGGAAAATGGGGAGCACAGTAACAGAACCATCATCTGATCCCTACCATATACTTCAGAAAACCCAGATCATATTGTCCTAATCAATGTTGGTCTAGGAATAATGTTTGGGAATCATGAGCATTCAGAAAGCAAAAGAGAGACTGGAGTTTTTACAAAAGTCTCTTAAGGATAGAAATAGATAGAATCATTAAGTTTGGAAAAGGCCTCTAAGATCATCAAGTCCCACTGTCAACCCAACACCACCTGCCCACTAAACCACGTCCTGAAGTGCCATGTCTATGTGTTTTTTGAATGCCTCCAGGGATGGTGACTCCACCACTTCCCTCAGCAGCCTGTTCCAATGCCTGACAACCCTTTCAGTAAAGAAATTTTTCCTAATATCCAATCTAAACCTCCCCTGCCACAACTTGAGGCCATTTCCTCTTGTCCTATCACTTGCTACTTGGGAAGAGACCGACCCCCACCTCACTACAACCCCCCTTCAGGTAGTTGTAGAGAGCAATAAGGTCTCCCCTCAGCCTCCTTTTCTCCAGACTAAACAACCCCAGTTCCCTCAGCCGCTCCTCACAAGACTTGTGCTCCAGGCCCCTCACCAACTTGGTCGCCCTTCTCTGGACACACTCCAGCACCTCCATGTCTTTCCTGCAGTGAGGGGCCCAAAACTGAACACAGGACTCGAGGTGCAGCCTCACCAGTGCCCAGTACAGGGGGACGATCACCTCCCTGCTCCTGCTGGCCACACTATTTCTGATACAGGCCAGGATGCCGTTGGCTGCCTTGGCCACCTGGGCACGCTGCTGGCTCGTATTCAGCTGGCTGTGGACCAGCACCCCCAGGGCTTTCTCTGCCGGGCAGCTTTCCAGCCACTCTTCCCCAAGCCTGTAGCGCTGCATGGGGTTGTTGTGACCCAAGTGCAGGACCCGGCACTTGGCCCTGTTGAACCTCGTACTATTGGCCTTGGCCCATCGATCCAGCCTGTCCAGATCCCTCTGTAGAGCCTTCCTACCCTCGAGCAGATCAACCCTCTCGCCCAACTTGGTGTCATCCGCAAACTTACTGAGGGGGCACTCAATCCCCTTGTCCAGATCATTGATAAAGATATTAAACATATCTGGCCCCAACACTGAGCCCTGGGGAACACCACTTGTGACCAGCCACCAACTGGATTTAACTCCATTCACCACAACCCTCTGGGCTCGGCCATCCAGCCAGTTTTTTACCCAGTGAAGAGTACACTTGTCTAAGCCACGAGACGCCAGCTTCTCAAGGAGTATGCTGTGAGAGACAGTGTCAAAGGCCTTGCTGAAGTCAAGGTAGGTAACATCCACAGCCTTTCCCTCATCCACTAGGCGGGTCACCTGGTCATAGAAGGAGATCAGGTTGGTCAAGCAGGACCTGCCTTTCATGAACCCATGCCGACTGGGCCTGATCCCCAGCTTGTCCTGCACATGCCGTGTGACCGCACTCAAGATGAACCACTCCATAATCTCCCCCTGGTACCGAGGTCAGGCTGACAGGCCTGTAGTTCCCCAGATCCTCCCTCCAACCCTTCTTTTAAATGGGCATCACACTGGCGAGCCTCCAGTCACCTGGGACCTCCCCTGTTGACCAGGACTGCTGATAAATGACAGAGAGTGGCTTGGCAAGCTCCTCCGCCAGCTCCCTCAGTACTCTCGGATGGATCCCATCTGGTCCCATAGACTTGTGAGTGTCCAGGTGGCGTAGCAGGTCATTAACTGCTTCCTCCTGCATATGGTGGGTATATTCTGCCCTCCGTCCCTGTCTTCCAGCTGGATAGGACACCACATAGGTAAAAAAAAAAAAAAAAAGAAAAAAAGTAAAAGAAAGAAAGTGGGGGGGGGAGATTATAAAAGCTACCAAGTGGCTTAAATAGTCTTTACCACCAAGAGCTCTAAAAATCTACATCTGAAGCTTTGTTGACTCATAAGAGAGAAGACGTGATCTAGAACAGTTTTCTAGAGGGATCCTGCTAAGGAAACTAAAAACCTAACAGGACATTTATCTGGGCCACTATAAAACACTACTCAGTGTTATAATAAACAACTGCATATGTATTTGTCAATTGAAGTGTAATTCATATGATGTATTTTCCTCTATAGTAATCTCCTTTGTGTTTAATCCAGTTGTGATGGTACTAGGCAGTAGACCTTTCAAATGCATGAGCCAGATATTCAGAGATCTGGTTAAATAATTTGAAAGGCCTAATTTTGGAGACCTGTTACCTGTAAAAAGTGAAATTAAAAGAGATTTCAGAAGTTTATAAATGGGTAATTGCAGAGATGATAAACTGCTATTATAAAGTGCTAATGTCGGGGAGGTTTTCCTTCACTGCTACCCTATAGCCGAATCATTCTCCCCAAACTGAACATTTCCAAAGGAATGTAAGTGTCAGGGAAGCCATACTGAGGCAGATAATAGGACTTACAGCTATGCCGTTTGCCTCCTGCTACATACTGATAGATGATCATCAGCAGAACAAGACAGGGACACAGCTGCATAACATCCCTCAGCAAACCTTGTGCTGATTTGGCTGCATATTTTGACTGCAATATATAGGGCTTGCTCCCTACAGAGATGCTGGTCTTGCAGATATCCATGGATCTTCAATCAAAACAGAAATCAAATAAGTTATTCAAGAAAATTTTGCAGGTAACAGATAAACAGATTGTAATAACAGCATTTCCATATAAAATAAAACCTGAGAAAACAGCACCCCTCTCTGCAACCTTGCTTCCGCTTTTTTTCCCTCCTTCTTTAAATGTAATTAATGTTAATTTTGAAGGACTAGTCTTTCACAGTGTAAAGTGAATGGAGTTGTACTATTTTATGGCAACCGGAGATATAACAAAGTATATTTTTCTCAGCCCCGGGTTAGAAAAGTTGCAATGAACAGCAGAAGATTCAGTGATACTATATTGTAGCACATAGCAGATGAGTACCACAGGATATCTGTAACTGCAATGTCAGCTCTGGCAATATGTCTTCATAGCTGTTCATTTTAATTCACCCAATAATTGCTTATCTATGTCTTGAAAGTTAGTAAGAAAGCTTCATAGGATTATACAGTATCCAACAATGTGTCTTAAATTGCTTTCATCCAGCACAAATATTTGTGAAGCATTTCTTATGCTTACATACAGTGCTTTGGTGCATTTAATCATGATGTACTACATTCAGGTTTGTTACTCTTGGTACAAGCTTTGATGGGAAGGCTATTTGGCCCCTGCCTTCACACCCTCCTGGAATGTTTCTTCTGAAAGGAATTAATTTTCAGTGTCAAACTATTTAGTATGCAAGTGATGACAGTATCCATAAAAGGCAGTAGTTCTACTCTCTCACCCTGCTGTATTCTAGCACACAAAAAAAACCCCAACACATTTTAATGTAGCTAGGATTCCCCCTCGGCTAAAGATGCTGGTGTTTTGTAGAGCTTTCTAAAGTGAAACAGAACAAACGCTGGGAAATCTTGTTTCTCTGTCCTTTGCAGCAGTTAGCACATTCTGACACATACCAAATTGTCATTTCCTGTGCCAGCAGAAGCGCAATTCTCAAGACCATCAGCCATCTGTAGCTACTGATTTTTAGATACTCATGCTGTACTGTGTTATGGTGTATAAACAGGACAATTCATTTCGTCATGAATTTGCCACAAAGCTATGATTTACAGCTTACAGAATAGCACATTTAGGAGAAGAAATGTATTCAATTGAACAAGAGACAGCGAAACACTATCCACAACTATTTTTACCCTGCTTTAAAAATCCAAATATTTTTGTGCCGAAATGCAACATGGCAATTTCCTTAGTTGTTCAATATGCTTTGGCTATTTAGTGCAATACATACCATGTCTAGATTTACATAGATGGAAAAAGTGCTGCCATCCAGACTCATCATTTAGTTAGGAATTATTCTTTTGCTTAATAAAGAAGGAGAGAGAAACAGAGCTGTTGGATAAGTAAGAGAACATACAGATTAAGGAGTTAGAAGAAGCCTTCTTCTAGGCCTATTACAGTTTTTTCTATGATGGTGTATTTGTTTGTTGGGGTTTTGTTTGGGGTTTTTTTCCTTCCTTAAAACCAAAATTAGCGTAACAGCTTTTTTGCACACTACAAAGTTTTTTGCAATATTTCATTAATATTTGTGGAACATATTGACAAAAAAACCCCCAAAGCAATTAAAGATACAAAATCCCATCATCAACATTCAAAGTGAAAAGAGCCAAGGATGCATTGCAATTTCAATCAATGTGGTATATACCATCACAAAAGATAATCGTTTTGTATTTAAATGCATTAAAGATAAACCGTTATGTAAATGGGAGTTTTAGAGTTAAAAATGGAAGAAGTCAGGACCCAATTTGAATGGGATCAGCTGCACAGCACAGTGTTACTTTGATGAGTCATGGTCCCACTGCGAATAGCTGGTACTCTGCATGAATGCATAATTTGATATTATCAGTCAAAGTTCTGGCCTGATAATTTCTTATCATGGCTTTTCGTGCTACAAAGTTGCTTATAACTGTGCCCCCTGAAGTTTTAATCAGTGTGAAGATTTTCTTTTCACATAATTTTCTAAAAGAAGCTTTATAACCAGGATCTTAAAATAACTGAGTAGTGGATTCGAAAGATGGAGCATGATTTAAATATCTTTATTTGGTTTAACCATGTATACAGTCAAGAAGCCTGTATGGAAACTGACTTGCCTAACACAAAAGAAGTTTCTTCTGCATATAAATACAACACAAAGCCTAAGATGTTACATAAATAGTAAGTGCTGAACAGAGAACTGTTTCAACAGTACAGAAGTGATTTTCAGTAGGTGGAGCTCAGTGTTATGTTAACATCCATCTCATTTGATTACATGTATCACACTTTTCAGCACAACTTGTTATCTTTGAGAGAAAAAATGCTGGCAGCTTCTCAGTGAAGAGGAATAGATCAAGGGCTTCTAATCAACTAATATTTTCATAGATAACTTGCTGCTAGTGACCAAGTCAGGGTGTTAGTCTTAACCCCATGTAGGCAAAGGTGTTGACATTTCTGGTTTGTGGTACTTAAAGGAGAAGAACCATCAGGCTTGGATGCTTTTTAGCAGAACTCAAGTCTGACCCAGGTGCTCCTAACCTCCCATATCTCTTTTCCTCAAAAGCAAAAATAGTTTGCCCCTCTCTAGGGTAAGCTGCAATGAAAGATCACGTAAAGAGTAGATGATTCAAACAAATAATACAAAGTTCAAGAGTCTAATAATACTTGGCACTGTTTTTAAAGGAAATGGTGTTCTAAGTAGCATTATGGTTCAGCAGGACTTGCAGTACATGCTCTCCCCAGAGGAGCTGCTAATATGTACATATTAAGATTAGGACAGCAGATAGCAAATATTCTGATCACAGATTTTTCCATGAAGGTTGGGGTTCCCCCCCCTCCACAAAACTATGTGAAAGCACCTGCTTCCATAAACATTCTTGTTAAAAAGAAGCTCCAAATTCAATATATTTTAAGCAAAAAGAATTTTCAAGATTGTGTGAAATGGTTTTTCATTTTCAAGCATTTATTACGAGATGGGTTTTAAAAGGATTGAAACATTAGAAAAAACCAAACCCAAAACAACCAACAACCCAACAATCTTGGAGCAAATCATTTTGACTTTAGGGGTTGAGAAAAAAACTATTAGAAGTGTTAAAAACCCTTTCCCACTTAAGTCTGATAATTACAAGATGATTTCACTCAAGTTGCTAGCAAGTAATACTGAGTCACATTTAGCTCTATAATTACCAGCAAACTGCATGCACTTTCTCCAACCTCTCCATGCCCCCCCCCCAGCTCCAAACACTTTCTCCCAGAAAATTCTGGGTTTCTCAGCCAGCCATGCTCTTATTTCCCTTGCTTTCCATTTCTCCAAGTGCTTCCTTGTGGAAACTCTTTGTCAGGCCCTTTCAGATTTCCCAGAAAGGAGATTTATGGCCCAATCCTTATAAGTCTTATCCAGAACAGCCTCCTATCCCCACAGCCACTGGCCAGTAGGGGGGAGTCAGTGCAGGTAGGTCTTGGGGATCTGTCTCCTTCAAGTGCCCAAAGGGCAATGGTCCAACACCTGCAGCGCAGGCTGCATCTGACCATCTACTAGCATACATTGATTTTCCAAAAATAAAGCAAGCTCAGAATAAAATAGGACACAAAACCTGTAAGGTTTGAAAAAAAATTGTTGCCACTGTATCTTTGCAGACCAAGTTCCCTCTTCTAAGCCCCTCTCATTTTAACACCACAGAGACACTGAGGTTTCCAGCACACACTGCATTGTCTCCTATACATCCCTAGAAAAAGTATTTCTTTCCATATTTTTCAATTATCTTGCTCTGCTGTTCCCAACAGGACACGGACACACCAAGGACCTCCTCTGCATCAGGCACACTCAGTTGCCAATACCAGAGGAAGTTCTCCCTCCAAATATACTGCCTGGTGCCACCAAAGATAAACAAGCAAATTTCCTACTAGTCCAGAGATTATATAAGAAAATGCAAGCAAGTTTAAAAAAAAAAACACAACAAAACCAAACAAACCCCCAAACCAACCAAAAAACCGACAAAAATCCCAGGTACTGTCATACAAGACTCATGCATTTTCAGCTTAAATTCAGCGCAATACCACCACCCATTTCTGATGTTCTGGTGCCTTTCAGGATCCAGCCAGGTAGCTGAGGATTTCCACCAGGAGAAGGGATCCTCAGCTGTCATGAAATCAGCCCAGCTTGTGCCTATGACCGTAATACCTCTTCGGGGTATGAGGGAACACTGCCAGCTGACAAACTTGAGAATTATAGGCAGCTACTTGTATGGGCTTTACGCCTATCTGCACTTAAGCACATCCAAATTGTGAGAGTGGAATTCATGACCACCTCTCCTGGGGCCTCACCAGCTCTTCTGCAGTGAGTTGCCTTTAGTTAACCTGCTGGCAACAATCCAGTCTGGTTGTAACTAAATAAAAGGCATGCAAATGTGCTGAATTACAGAGAAGAGCAGTGCTGAGGAAATATGGTTCCACTGAGATATTATTTATTCAGATAAAATCCAAAATCCCAACTAAAACTTTTTAATCCCCACCAAACACCCTGCAACTAAATCCTTAAATATTAATTTATGAAAGTTCATGTTTACATTTGAAATCCAAATTTCTATTAAAACCCTATTTTGGATTAATATAGTGTATGAACACTTGCCACTTCATATTCCAAAGTAAGTGTGCTTGTTGGCTCCTTTTCAACTGTGGTAGCTTTACAGTCTTTCAACTGAAATCTCCATACACCAGACAATCATCACTAATGGAAATAATGCAGAAACTAAAATTAGTGTCTCATTATTCAGAAAGCTTTTAATATACTTCCCTGTGCTGCTGTAAATTGAGTTGTGGAATGATTAGATTATTCTGCGGAATATCAGAGCCAATTACTGCTTCACTGTATAAGAGGTATTAAATTATACATGGATTTTATCCTTTTGAAATACTTCAGTTTGTGGTTTCCTCCCCACTCCTCCAACTTGCTCTAGGCCACAATGATTTTAAGCATAGACTTCCCTAAAAATAGTTTGTTTTTCCAGCCACAAATATTGTAATATTGTTAAATCCATGGGGTTTTTTCAAAACTGCGGAATTACTTCTGAAAGCAGTATGAATAGATGGTTATTCCACAAAAGATAACCAAGAGAAAGCCATTTCTGTTTTTTAAGAGTAGACTTAATGTGTCACTCCTAAAGCTCAAAGTTATTGAAGTTTATTAGCGTTCTTCAGCCAAACTGCTTCATCATCCTAAACTCTCTAGTTACTTTCACACTTCTCATGTTCATAAACTCAGGGTTTGAATATGCAAGTTACACAATAAAATATAGTAAAATCAAAAAATTAAAATTGTTGTAGGCAGGACAGCAGAAATCAAGATGAGAACACACAAATCTTTATCTTTCTGTCATCTGTAAGAAATCATATGAGATATATGGAAGAATCCTATTAATTTTATGCATTTGCAGCATTTTATAACTCAGACAAGGGAGGTCGTCACTGAGGAAAAGGATGTGATCTCAGGCTGGCAATAGGGAGTTTAAAAGCCAACTAGAGACTGGTGCATCTTCTTCAAAAGCAAAGGTTTCAGACCAAAAATGTGCAGTGGGATGAAACTTTATTTCCTCTTCAGCATCAATGACATGACAATTATTTTAGCGGCTGAGAACTCTTGGACACTACAGTAAGACAAAGCAATAGTCCTACCTTCATAGAGCAAAAACCTATAGGGGAATTATGTGCCAG
>NW_010972477.1:115211-184865 GCF_000737465.1 Haliaeetus leucocephalus | reverse complement strand
AATTGACTGGTCAGGAATGCAGCATTATATAGTGTGGGAAGAAGGATCAAGTTTTCCTTTCACCTTTCAAATTCTAGGAACCCTGTAAGCAAACCTTACTGAAGTGGCACTGTCTTGTAAATCAGTCTTGTACTACAAGTTACTGCATGGTTTTTTTTTTCCAATCCCATTTAACCCAAAGTCAGAGCAGTAAATAAAAAGAAGCTATTCCAGGTATCATATAATTTTCAAGGTGCATATCCATTCTTGCTAGAAACTGGACTGAGAAAACTCACTAGCTTATCATAAGCTACCAGAAGTTTTGAAATGTTAGTGGTTTAGAGGTCATTAGAGATCTGTGTCTGATGGGTCCCAGTAATCCAAGAATATGAGTCTAACACAATTCCCTTGGCTGCATGACCTCCCTGCTGTTCTTAAGAAAATACATTTGAAAAATCCTCTGTTTTAAAAAGTTCCATACTTTTTGCATAGGAATATATGGCTTCATCCCAAGAGGCCAGTTACAAGCTAAATCCAATACTGTATTCAACTGAAATGTTCTTATAGCCCCATTAACTAGAAGGAAATAAAGTTATCTGAACAAAGATAATCTTGTCATGTTGTTAACTGCTTTGCTTTATTGGTATGCAGGACATTTGAATTTCTACAATCTAGTCCAACAGACTAAATTCGAACTAGGATTCAGTCTAGGTTTGAACTATGATGATGAAACAAGTGGAGGCTGTTATGATGTTGCACTTGTTTCTTATCTCAAAAAAAAAAAAAATCAGACCCACTAAACCAAATAAATTTGAGATTGAGGCATCTATTTGGTAAATAAATAATATTTCTTTTCCCTGATCTTCATCACATTGAATCACATCATGCCCAACTCAATTCCTTACCACCAGCTGAAAATGACTTTTTGTGCTGAGATCCCTGAAGAGACAAGAAACATGCTTCACCATAGCATCTGTGGTTCCAGCATGTACACAGAACTGAAAGGACAAAGTCACATATTAGACTGAACAGCCCAGAACTGACACTAGAATGAGTAAATAAGGTACGAGAATAAAGAGCCTATTTACCCTGTCTGCTCACAGTCGGTGGCTTGACTATTACAGTTTTGCTGAATAAAAAAACAGAGCTGAAGTACAATACTATTGTTTTCAAAGTTTGAAAGAAACATGCTGGCAAGTCATTAACTTCAGTCCTTATTTCCAGGTAGGTCTGGAAGCAATAATATGAATCACTATCTAGTTTTCCACAATCACAGGTAACCACTTGGTATTATATTGTGTGCCCTTAATCAAACTGGTTTTAAAAAAGTCACACCACTGCAAGTCTCAAGCTGGAAACTGGGAAACACTTGTCTTGTCTTGTTCGCAGTCATAATCTTTTAGCTCTCCTCCACCCTGTTCACTTCTCTAGACTAAACCAGCTGTACTGTTTTCATCTCTTCTCATCAGCCAATGTCTTGCTCACTGTCAACAGCTGCAGTTCCAGGCTGAAGAAGCCCTTCTGGACTGTGGCAGATTAGACGTACTCAGTAGTAAAGCTAAGGTCTCATCGAAGCACTGTACTCAGGAAATAAATGACTTAAAGTAGCCCTAAGATTGTGTTTGCCTTTTTAATGACCTTAACAAATTGGTAGTTTATAGTTAGGAGCTTAGTAATGGGCTTTTAAAATCAATATTTCAAAGCTGGCCAAGTCAGCACTGACTAACTCTGACTCTGCTAGTTGCTTGTTGATGATACTTTGTCAGCTATTTTCTTGGCTGCATACCCATAATACTCTAGCGCACATTGGTTTAGCAATGTGGGAAAATTTACACTACCACTAACCATATGGTTTGTGTTCCCTGAATGAAAAAATTTTGTCTTCAGAGTTGTTTCCCACTTTTTAAGAGCTATACATTTCCCACGAAGAAAAAGAAGTCTAGCTATAACCTTTCATCACAATTGCTTTACAATAAGGCAGAAGTTAACTGCGCTGCAGTAATAAATTACAAAAAACTTGATTAGCTGAGAACATTATTAGACACTCAAATTCACTAAAAGTTTGTCGTCTGTCAGTCTTTGATCTTCTTTAAATGTGTTAAACCCATGTTTAATCATGACATTTTAAATCTCAGAACTTTTTCTACTATGTGGTTTATTTAGGAAGTGCTTTTTCCTTTCAGTTTCAAGAATTTTGCTTCAGTAATTATGGTTGCATGTGTCTTTCCTTCAGTTATAAGACTCATGTTCCATGGGGGAAAATCCATTTTTTTCATCTTAGGATGCTAACTAATCTCAATGGAGTAAGTCTTTCTGGCCTTGTGAATTTTGCATTCTGTTTCACATCATGCGATGCTTCAAATAGATGAAGATTTCCTCCATGGAAGTTCTGTTTTGTAAGTTTGTTCCCTTGAGGCCAACAAGAGCCAGGTCTCCCATTTCCTGATCAGTTCTTCATCTTAAACGGTTAGATAAGGTATGGGAGACCATCTCTTCTGAGCATATTTTGAGAGAAAAAAGGGAAGAAAACACACCCCAAAAGACAATCCAAGCAACCAAGACCAGGGAAATCACTTCAGACTAGGACTGCAGTTCACACGGGCTCCAATCCCAAAGCTATTGCTTCCCTCTGCAGTCAGGAGAGCTCTGGTTTCAGACCCATCGTTGCCTATAGCCTTTTTTACTGCCAGGATTGCACTCGGCCAGCCTGTTCCTCTATGTCTTTTTTACCCCACCCTCCACGTATCTGTCAATTCTGATGAATCTCAAGCTCAGCATCCTACCCCTCCCTGCTCAAGACACTTGTGAATGTGTGTGCCAGGTTGTGAATGCCACTTTCTTACAGGTGCCCCAGTACTCCATATCATGCTTTTTAGCGTCTTTCAAACACGGAGTAGTCTCTCATTCCTTGAACACTGTGTCATGTCCCAGTTTCTCAGGACTATGACTCAGGTTTGCTTATTCCCAGGTCAGGATTAAGGTGAAACAGCACCAGGGATCCTTAACTCACAAAACTCAACTTTTATTCACTCAGAACAAGAATTGGCATGCTTACCACAAAAATTGGTATGGTCACAACAAAAATTGGCATGAAACTGTGTCAGTAAACTGTATAACATGTGCTAACCATACATCAGCAAACATACTACAGGCCTTGCTCATTTGCGAATTAGTTCAGGGAAGACAATAAGGACAGCCCTCCCGTTGAGTCACGAGGTTCGGAGCAGACCCCCTTGCTTTCTAAGACTCCTTCTCAGAGTGGAGCCCAGGGGCGGCTGGGTCCGCTCCTAGTCCCAGACTTGGTCAATGGTTCAGGTCTAAAGGGATGAGGTGCAAGGATTACAGAAAAGGAACGAGAGAAGAGAAAGATTTCACCGGCCCTGGGTCCAGCATTGCTTCAGTCAGCCAAGGGGTCCAGTCCAGGTGGGCTTACACACATGGGGCTTCCGTTCGTGCCCTTTTATCATCCTTGCCCCCTCCTTCGGGTGGGCACTCAGACTCATTAGGCTAATTAGGTGTCATAAGCAGTTTGTGGCCTTTGGGCTTGGGGGTCGTTTGGGGAATAACCTCCCCTTCCCCGCAGACACGATCTTTGGCCATGCAGGGTGAGATGCCCTGCTCGGCATATCAGCACAGCGTTATCAGCACCAGGAGCTGCGCACCCTCCGCACACCCTCCCCCTCCCATCGCGGATGGGTTTCTTTTCACCTGGGGTTCCTTGCTAGGCAGGGTTCCTTGTTAAGCAGAACTTGCCCCACCACAATGTTTGAGACATTAACTTTTTCAGTCCCTCACTTGCTGCCAGCAAAGGTGACAACACACATTTTTATAGCAGCCTGACGCAAACCTCTTCAGAGAGCAGGTATGCACAACACTATAGGAAGTAGGATGCTTCACCAAAGACGTGACAAGCCACCTTGGAGCTACATCCTACTTGGTAATATTTTATCCTGGATTAAGAATATAATGAGTTGGTGCCTAATTTGTCCCCTGCTTCATTAGTAAAAGTTAGACTTTTAGAGATATATTTAATTGTCAAGTCCCACACCAAAAGAATTCGTTCTGCTAGACTTTTAGTTTCCTCATTAACCTTATCTGAAGAACTTGTGCCACATAAATGCAGAAAGAGGTTTATGTTTCTAGGATTTTTCAGTGGTGTATTACAGACAACCTTTATAAAACCATTTCACTGTTTGTGGCCATTTAGGAACCTCAGGGATATTATTCATTTTGGAAAATAATTTAATAAGAAATTATTACTTAATGGAAGCTTAAATACTCTTAGGTAACCTATTTTGATGATTTAGAAAGAAATGGCTTTTAGTGGAACATTTTTGATGCAATGTTCTGTGGTCTGTTGTTAAATCTAATGTTTTAGAGTCTAACCGAATATAGCTCCAAAAGCTTTCAGGCTGATAATCTCAGGGAATCTCTACATGGAAGCTGCTGCAGAGTTTCTAAGTGCCCAGCCCTGTGCTCCTGAGGTGTCTATCTTCTTCTCCACAAAGCTGTCAGATTTCCAGATATCTCATTTCAATATATGTTAAAAAAAACCCAAGATAGAATCTCATTTTGAAATTGCAGTTCTTATCCCTAGGGAAAATAAAGTTGTATTTGACTGATTTATGGAAAAAAAAGATACTTGAAATTTCGTATTTTTCCTGTGAATGGGAATATCTTCCTAGCTGCAGTTTCTGCTAGACTTATTATGATAAAATTACGAAGGTAAAAATTTTACTATGCTGAGGTATAAACGCTTAGTAAGCCATATCACCTACCCTCCACAGTTTGGAATTTCTACAAATAAAGCAGATAAAGGAAATATTATTCTTCCTATAACACAGATGAAGAAATGCAATACAAAAACCTGAGGTTAATTCTTAGCTGGAGGAAATAATTATCATTCTATTTACTTCAGTGGTATTTCACTGATTCAGACCTTCTGGCTATCATCTTCTGTGGCCAACAGAAGATTTGCAATATGGATGACAACAGACTCCAGACCTTCTGGAGACCTTTGTGCATAAGGCATGCCTTTTCATAAAATGGCAGAGGAACTTATTTAATACTCATTTAATCATTATTATAATGTATTAGAATAGATGAAGATATTACTGCAGCATTCTAGAGCTACAGGAAAAAGTGATTAACCATTGCTAGGGTTGCTTAATTGGCTTATTTTAAGTTCTCAGTGTCCACACATTTTGTTTGACTACTAAAGTAATTAAAACTAATTAAAATGAAAAATAACTGGATTAACATTTGGTGGATTTGTCTCCTGAGCCTTTATGTAACAAAACTATAAGAAAAGTAAAATGTTTAGGCTGGAGATTGGTTCCAATGATAAAGTTCAAATGGGGCTGCAGACTTCTTGAGAGCCTGGGGATTTAAGCATTTTTTTTCGGACACCAACTCTGTGTCCCATATTTGCCTAACATTTTCCTTTAATCAAGTGGGGTTTTTGTTACTAAGAATGTCTACTGTTTTGCAAAGGATCCATGACAACAGCTAATTTATGAAATATTTGTTTGTGTAATGTAGTCTCATGGTTAATATCCAGTAGCATTACTGGGACAATAGCAACTTTTGGCATAAAAGTGTTATTCTTCTTCAGTACCACTAGCAATGAAGGCAACAATAGTGGAAAAGAAAATGTGTAGGACCTCAGCCCCTACACAAAGTCACACTGTGGGACGCAGCATAGCTGTCCATTGAAGAATGCACCATGCCTTGAGAGAGCAGGTCCCTTCTGCAGGTGCCCTGGAGGGCAATCATGCACAGGGCCAGAATATTAATTTGTTTATTTACCAATAATATGTCATGTGCACTTTGTATAACAGATTACCTTAGGCCTGACAAGGCTAATTGCATTTTTGCAGTCTGGCCCTTATTTATCACTTTTTTCCTTTTATTTAGGCTAAGGAACATCTGACTCAGCAGTTCATTTTAGATTAAGATCTTGTTTTGAAATTTATGGATAACAATAAAACAAGCTGTGATCCTTGTTGGGAGTTTAATTTATCCTAAGTAGGAGCTGGCACATGGCTTCATCAGGTAAAAGAGAGATCTGTGTTTTGGAACTATCTTATCCACTAGTAAGAAAGTTACTTAACCTGCTTTCCTGGAGCTCCTTATTTGCCCAGGCAACAGGATGGAGAAGATAAATCACATTCCCTACAGCCTTGCCAACATGACCAAAGAACATCCTTCCTTTCCAGTCAGAATTAACACGTGGGACAAAGCAGAACCTTTCTTTGCTGCAAGAGAGCTCAGCCTGAAGCAAATTTTTGCATATTTAGCTTTGAAAGTAGTGTAAACAAAGAGGCTATTTGTGACTTGAGAGCTTTATCTCCAGCAGAGAATGACATCAGTTAAAGCAACATTATTGTACAAGCAGCTTCAGCATTCACTTCTGTACCAAAGGGTTAACAGATTGGATTTTTTTGCTACTGCTGAAACTTCATCCAAGAATTCAAGAAAAAGTTCACAAATGAATTGAAAGGGAATTGTTCCCACTGCATGGTTTATAGACCTTCTGTATTTAGAATGGTTTATATTTATGACACCTGCATCCTGCACATGAGCTAGGAGGATACATGCACAGGTCAGTCACTGCAGATGCTGCAAATAAAAATGTATCAGTATACACGGTTCTGACACAGGAACAAAAGGGGAAAAAAAGGAACTTACGGAGCCTTGAAGCTCAGACTGAAGTATGCTGAGACTAGGCTCTGTTTGGAGTCACTCATACGGACTATCCTACAGCTGCAACAATTCAATTTATAACGCTTTCCTCCATATTATATTAGAGAATAGGGATCACTAGATTCATGTGATTGTGACAATGAGATACCTGGCCTCTGTCTTATGGTTATCTACTATCTGAAGAACAAAATGAGTGTTGGCATTAGACATCCTGTGGCACAACTGACTTCTGCTTTGCTTTTATCTGGCTGAAGATGCAAAGAGGACAGAATTTGCAGAAGGCAAGGCTGGGGTATATTAAGCACTAACTTCTGTTGGTGACAGAAAATTGCCAGAGATGATAGATTTTTTACTACTGCAGGTAAAAAACCAAGTCTATCTTGTAGCTGTGGCTATGCATTCTCTAACACACAGTAGCATGAGATGGGACATATCAATTTTTATAATCTTATGGTGACGTCAGCTGCAAAGCATCCTGAAAACTAGTATTTTTATTTTTTCCTCCTGCAAGATGATGGCATTTCCCTGCACATAGACAAGCCAGCACTTTGGCCTGGGATACATGAAGCTTTTTCTGGGATCTAACTTCTTCTGTGCTTTCTCCTTGTTCCAGTAACTACTGAAATTTGTTCATCCTTTACTGAGTTGTAGTGGACACTGTTTTAGGGGTGGGGAGACAAAGCTGAACTTTATAACTTTCTGTATTTAGAATGGTTTATTTTTAATGACACCTACATCCTGCACATAAGAAAGAGGATATCTGCGTAGGTCAGAGATAAAAATGGATCATTTTTATCCATGTACATACTGGAAATAAAACTGCCTTTTCCTATCCTTGCCATAAACTGGTTTATAGATGGAGAATATTAGATAGTTTGTGTAGGAACACCATATGGATTCTTAGTCCTCATTACCGTCCTGAATTTTATAGAGAGATTAAAAACTAGTTGACCAGCTTTCAAAGCATTAACTAAAATTTGTTCTTTGCTTTCTACTTTCTGAAATATACCTCCTTTCTACTTTCTGGAAATCCCTACACATTAGAAATGGCAAGGTGTTCCAAAGTCTACATTGAAATCATTACAAATTTTGATAAATTTAGCAAAATATAATTGTGACTGAAAAATGCTGTATTTCCTTATACCATATCTTGTACTAAAACATTTGCTTTCAGTATTTTACAGAATGCACCCAAAAATGTGTAAGATCATAATTTGAATAGAAAACCATTAAAGTCTTTTTTTTGTCCAGAAAAGATCAAGTTTTTAACTAACTAATGTGTGTATAATTTTTCTTTTCAAATTAGACTTCTCAGGAAAAAAAACCCAACTACCAAAAAAACCCCAACGAAAATAAGGTTTATTGTACCCTTTTATTTTGTGGACAAATACATAAATTATTTTGAAAATCTTACAGCTTCCATACACTAGATGCATGTCAAATTTAACAGACTTGAGAGTGTACTGTGAATGAAATACTGGGAGAGTCTTGAATCTAAGCTCTACTCCTCTTTCAGCCAACAGGTATTTAGACCTAATAGCCCCTTACTCAGGAACCCCAGCAAATGCTGGAAACTATTTACATATTCATTCAAAATCTTATGCAGTAAGAGAAATGGTGATTTATTCTATTAGCGGAAGCAGCCAGAAAGGGACCATCCAGAGAGGAACAGAAACTCCTTTCATTGCCCTCATTAGCCATCTGGCAACTGACTAGACCTTGAACACGCTCAGTTTGAGACAACAGAAGAGTGAGAGACCACTGCCCAAACGCTTAGCAAATCCCAGGGGCCGAGGAGCGGGGCCATGTCCCTTTTGCTCATCTCCTTGGGATCTTCTCTCAGTACCCCTCTGCTGAAACAGCTGGGGAAGTGTTAGAGAAATCACCTATGCCTGAGCAGGGAAAGGCAAGAGACGAAGGGAGTGAGAAGGGGGAAAGCAGCGGGAACCGCAATGGAGGAGGGCTGACACCTCAAAGGAGACGACACGGTTTTGTGGAGCTGAATTGAATCAAAAACCTGGTGCCATCCCAGCTTGGACTAAGTCTCATGAGGGAGGAACTCAGCCCCCTGAGCACCAACCGATTACTGCCATTGACATTTCAGCTGCAGAGGGCTCCCAGTGCTGAAGATGGGGATGAGATTTCCTCATGCTTCATTCATGCCCTTCTTCAGTTGTCATTCTTCCTTGTATAAACTTGAAATCTCTAAATTAAATTGTTCCTTTTATTTTGCGTATTATCATTATTATAATTTGCCTCCCTAATTAATTCTCCTGCGCTGAAAAAGGCTGTGACATTCTTGAATAAATCAGCAGAAAATACCTCCCTGCTTCACAGCTGCATTTAGATCACATTTCTGAATTTGAGAGTGGGTGACTTGGAGAACTATAAAGAAAAGCTGAATTGTTTTCAAATTTGAAAATAAATAGGAACTTGAATCATCCTTCCCTAAATTGCCTTTTTACCATTACATATTTTTTTCTAACAAATCTGCCAAGTATTACAATGCTGTAATTTATTACAAAACAATAAAATGTAATTAAATGCCCATAAGCTTTGTTAGTAAAACAAAACCTCTTGCTCCAGAATTAAAGCCATGGGGTTTGATTTGACTCTTCAATATGCATGTGCACATCCTTTTGTGCACTGCCAAAATAAGCATGCATGCAGAATATCATGTGTTGCCAAGCACAGCATATAACGAGGGGACCCTCATCTCCTCCAACAAGAGAATCAAGATTTCAGAGGTTTCTTCATTAAGTTTATATGTTGCACAGATATACCTTGTTCAACAGACTACATAACTAGCTGTGTGGGTGCATGGGAGAGTAAGTCTCTCCAGCCCAGGTGATGAACTCCATATTTTTCTCAGAGATCGTGCAGCTAGCAGGTGGGACTTGGGATGGGAAGATGGAATCATGGTTATGCTCTCCTATACCTTCAAGTTAGCTTGAGAGGAAGGGGAACCATGCTGTATGGTTGGGGGGAATAAAGCAAAGGCTGTGCAAGGGAGAAGTGTTCCCAGCAGGCAGTGGCTGGGAATATAAACCACTGCTCCAATTGATCCTGTTACTGCAGAAGGATACTACACAAGCAGGACACAAGGTCAGTGCAAAGAGGAAATACCAGCATGTTTGAGTTGGCCAGAGATTTGCTGAAGAGAGGGCTGTGCTCTCATTCTCCACTTGTTCTCTCTTTTCTGAAGCAGATTTAGGAAGGCAGCATGTCTGCCCTTGGGTGAAAGGAGTAACTCACATCACTCTCAGAGGAGCAAACACTGGCCAAGGCTCTCTAATGAAGGTTTATGGAAAATACTGAAAGTTTATTTCATTCCAATTGCAAGCTGTGTTAATGTTGGGGTTTTTTGTTTTAAGTTATGAACCCCATTTAAGAGATTTATGTTTGGCACTATTTATCCTCCTTGCTCTCACCATTCATATGCTTCAAGAACAATACAGAGGTGTTCTGATTACTATACTCTTAATTTACTTAATGCAATTGCTAAATATGTGTTTCTAAGAATTTCAGTGAGTTTTCATTTATGACTCCTGTGCCAAAGGCAAGGCAAGAATAATTTTATAGAAGCAAACTGATATACTGATCAAGATCAAGATTCACAAATGAATAGGGGAAAATTGCAGACAGCACTAACAACTTAGTGGCATAAGCAAGCTGTTTACTCAGCAGCACCTCCTTAGAACAGATGTTCCTTGTTGTATGCAATTCACAGAGGTCAGATTTTTCTCATTACACGTTTTCAATGACAAGGAGGGATCCTGGCTGTGGACCAGGCTGTAAGAACTCCAACTGCTTGTCTTCTCTGAATGTATTTCCTTCCATGTTGCACAAACCACTATCCTGTAACATACACCCAGCATTTTCATGAAGCATACGGCATTTCAAACACTTAAGATGCTTACATGATGGGGGCACTCTCTAACAACAAAATGGATAACACTCCTCTTGCACTCCCTCCCTTTCTCCCAGGTATTTCCTCACCACTTCTGAATTTCACAGTCTTTGCTTTGATTCTCCCTCAGGTGGGTCACTGCCCCATTAAAACTGATATCCATGCTTCCTTTGGGGCCCAGCCTAAGTTAGCTAATTGTCCTGATCTATGAATTTAAATGCACAGTGTGATCAATGGCTTCCTGAGAGTTTTCTAGCTATTGCTCCCTTCTCTTATTCTCTCTCCATTTTTATGTCTCCCTTCCTGTGCTTCACAACCACTTCTGTTTTACCTTTATTCTCACCTCACTTATCTTCAACTTCTCACCCAAACTGTGCCTTTGCCCTGGATCACCTGCTTTTCTGGTTACTTTAATTTTGATCTTTTTTCACACTTAATTGATGCTTGGCCTTTTCTAACATGATTCTTGAGCTTCGCATCATCATGACAGTAGAATAAACAAATGCCCCTGACATGATGTTTATAAGAAGTAAAAGATTTATCTTGACAGAAAGTCTATTTCTCTAGCCCTCTTTCCTTCTCAGTGGTTTTTGAAACATTCCATCATTTTAACAGCAGCAAAAAGACTAAAAAGACTGTGAAATTGTTGCACTGCCTGTCAAGGTCAAAGTGACTGAGATCAGGATATAGCTGTAAAATTAGCTCTTGTATTTCCTAATATAACATTTATTATTAGATCTAATTATTTTTATTTCCAAATGTGTTCATAAATCAAGCAAATGGCACTTACTAAAGCACTCTCATATAAGGAAGCTATTCACCATAAGCCCTTTTATTTAGCATCTTAAATGCAAGTATTTCTGATGCTTTAAGGAGTACATGATTCAAGTTGTTGGGCCAAACTCCGAGTCCTCGGTTCTTCCTGAACAACTCTTGACATTCCAAATACAAAGGGAGCTACTAAAGATAATACTAAATAAAAGATATCAGAGCACAGCCCAATAAATTGTCCTCACAGTGTTTGCTCTCCACGAAGTTATCATTACTGACCCAGCATAAATATAGTCTATATCTGCCTTGACAGAAACTACATTTAAAGTGTCCTGTTTATATGCTCTGATTTTGAGAACAAAAGAATGTCCATGTAAATTCCTGTCTTTGTTTAACATATATACACACTAAACAACCATACTGGTACTTACAGAGTGAGGCTATGCAGAAAACAAGAAAAACTTAAACAAACCCATTTTTTTGAGCTTGCATCCTTTTCTCTATGCTCCCAGTCTCTGAAAAGCAAGTAGCATGGGCTGGGGGCTTTATCACGTAGTCCAGTGTTATACACCACAAGCTGCTTTGAATCACAAGAAGGCAAATGCTAAGCCCCTGGGTCCTCTCAGGGAAAGAGCTGGCTCTGCTTCATGTACCTCACATGGTACATACTTTTCCAGCTCAGAATAATCCCTATAAAAATCTATAGGAGGTAAGGGAAATACAGAAAGGGAAGTGACCCTTTATGATGACAACCCATCCACAAATTCTCATGTCAAAATTGACACTTCACATTTCAGTGAAAAAGTGCTTGCCTGCTGTGCTTAAGACAGCATAGGAGCCAAATTTTGATTCCAAACCACAAAAGCTGTCATTGCCTTTTCCTACCCCCTTCCCCAAGACAAGGAAAATCACTAAATGGTTACAATTGCCTTTTCTGACACCACTGAAAATCCAGATTTTCAATCAGCTGGCGCCTGTACGAACCAGAGTGGAAGAGATACAGGCATTTAGACACTGAGAAGTTGCCACAGTTTTTCTAGCCTATTACTCAGTGAAGGGACAGATGAGGACAGTGGCTATTGGCTAGACTCTTAATGCTCCAGATTTCTTGAGCAAAGACTGACAAGCTTTAAAGATTAGTCACACCTTTCCCTTCCTGATGGGGCTAATAACCTTCCCCTGATGGATGAACTCACCCAACAGTAGCCTTCAACACTCCAGTGAAACATGAGTGGCACAAAGTTATTGTAAGGACTCCGAGCAGCAAAGTTGAAACTTAGCGGATGATGCATTTTCTTCCTGCAAGATATCAATGTGGTTTAATGGGAGCAGATAACTCAGCATGAATATTATCAGTTTCATCTGCAAAATACTTCCAAATGTCAGGAGGGACGCAAACCAATGGGGCTAAGCCAATTCAAATTCATCATCACCCTATCCAAGCTTTCTGGTCTTTTCAATTAGTTAATTGTTTTCTGTATTACTGGAGCTTTGAATAAGGAGTGCTTAGGTTAATATTTCATCCTCTAGACTAGAGTGTCCCAAGGCCTGCAAAATATGTATATATATATTTTTTCTGTGTATTTTAAGAGTGGTGTGTAATCACAAAGGCAGAAATCAGTGAAGACACCAAAAAATTAGGAGTGATGCAGTTTGTCTATGTGTTATGTATTTCTCCTTGAGAACCTACCCATCCAAAATGACCCTTATTGGCCCTCCAGAAAAAACAGTAACCCCCAAACATCTGTCTCCTTGCTATACTCTGTGAAAATTATTTTTTGCTCACCCTGCTGTAATTTTTTTTCATTTCTTAATTTAGAAGTTGTTAAATATCATTAGGTAAGGATGTCGATTTCAGGCATCACACATCTGGTCTATGTGGCATGCCCAGAAGTCATATCACTGTGGAAACTGCACCAACACATGCCAAAAAGCAAGTCCCTTGTGACCAAGGTCAAGTACAAAGTTAATGGCTTCCCACAGTCAGAGTTCAAACAAAACAAAAGAATAAGGTTTCAAGGATAGTAGTGCTATTTCTGTTGATGTCTCTGTCTCTGCTGTACTATTTGAACACTAGAAAGTGCCATGAGACTTCCCAGAGATAGATCATGGATCAGTGACAGATGTCATAGTCGGTCATCATCTGGCAACATAAGCTGGAGGTGGTGGGCTGAAGAGAAGCAGAGACTGTCTCTGTTTTCAGGAAGGAAAGCGGAAAAATTGATTCCTTTGCAGACGAGACTTAGAGCATAAAAAGAGTTAGCAGAGAAGTTAACACTGATCTGTTCTTCTTTTGCCAGGCCCTGACTGCTATCCCACTGCTGTCAATGCACATCAGGAACAACTGTGTCCTGACAGAGACCAGATGCTCAAAACTGAGTTAAAAAATTGGTGGCGCCCACCTTGCTCATCAATGCTGTCAAACAGTAGTGAAAACCTTCCTTCACAGTGGAAAAATAAGTATTTTTGGTTGAAAGTCCATTCTGTTCATGTAACAGACCTCTTCCCCTAAAAACTCTGTAATGGCCAATGTCTCACACTGCGTATCTTTGCCTGTTCCTCTTTAAGCATGAAATGAATAATGTAGTATCATGTAGTAGTTAAAGCAGCTGAAGAAGGTGCCTCAGGATCTCCAAGTTTACTGTGGAAAAATTCCAGACCCTAGTGGTTTTGTTTGAATTTAAATACCATGAAAAGGCATTCACCACAGATGCCTCATAACAATAAATATTGTTTTGCTGTAATATAACAAAAATATTCCAGACTTTTGGAAAAAGATAGATGAAAGATTTCCCTGCTATCTCTATCTAGTTATACATGTGCATGGGTTCTTTCTGCACCATATCTAAATAATAATATTACATAGGCAGTTTCACTGGAGGATCTTAGGCCATATTAGAAATGTTAGGAGGTGGTATAAGTTGTGAATTTCATCTCTGTGTAAAAAGTTAATTGATAGAGACAGCACTGCTGTTTCAGGTCCCTCACCAAGTCTGCAACTTGCCTACATCTTTCCACTTGTCCAGCTGTTGCTATTTTCACTTCTCACCATCCCTACACACCTGAAACTGGGTGGAAGATTGGGCGATGCACCTGAGGTCTACTCACCATACCACCCAAAATCCAGATGTGTTTACCTCTAGTCATGGGATTTTAATCCTGCTTCATCTTGCCTAGAGACAGGGAACAATCTGCTCCCAGTGACTTTATCATGACAATTAAAAGACAAACATTATTAATATCAACTACAGAGATAAACAGCTGTTCAGCCTTGCTAGACACCACAGGTCTGTGCACACCCTATTACTTGACCTTCAGGATTGCCATAGCTTAGCTTTGGTAACAAAGGACATGTTTATTAATGAAAAGCCTGTCCTCTGCAGGTAAATATTTCCAGAGGAAGGAGCTATTCATTTTCTCAACAGAAATGCTAACTTCCTTTGTCCTAGGAGTTACTTCATGTTGTCTTTCCACTAGCTTCTACTTTGTTTCCCCAAAGCATCTGTCTCCATGTTCCCTGCTCCCTCAGAAATGGGTTGTTGTTGAAGCACATATAGAAGTAATTCCATAAAGAACAAAATAAATTAAGGGAGCTCCCTCACCAGTTACTGTTAAACTGGGAATAATTCAAAACCCAAGTAGCATAAAAATCAAGCAATTTACTCTTGTTCCCTTTCATTCATTAAACTTTGAATCTGAAAATAGTGGTAGGGCCAATTTTTTTCTGCACTCCTAGTGAACTAATAAGAAATTTCATTAATGATCACTTTGACTCATTATGTTGGATAAGAATCCAATGACTTCCTCAAATGCAAATGTTTTAAAGTGTAACATTAAATGCCAGCTCCAGTGAGCATGAAGAAATAGATATTTTAGCATCAGTAGCAACTAAATTATTTAGCAGAGTACAGATGTTGTAGCCAGTTGTTTTGTTCTTGATTCACACCAATGAAAGCTAAAAGAGAGTCCATTTTAAGCTTATCTTTATCTTTTTCCCAGATATTTAATTGCTCTACTTTAAAAAAAAAAGAGTTAAGCAATCTTATGTTTCCAACAAAACCAAAGCAAATCTTTCATTTCCAACAGAAGCAAAACCAAGTTCATTATAATATTGATTTGCTCTAGAAGTGAAGAAAATGGTGGTAAAATTTACATCCTTACAAATGAAATGGATGATCAGGATTTTTTTTTTTTTATTACATGCATATGAGTAAACCCCAAATATTTGGCAAAACAATGATTATCTGAAAAAATAAGATGCCCATTTTTAGTTACATACTGGAGTTTTTTCTCTGATTTAAATATTTTGGTCATACTATCAAAGAACAGAAATAGTGCTCTGAGTTATATGACTGATCAACATGACATGGAACAGCTGGAGTGAATATAACAAACATGTCTGGAAAACATTTATCTAGACTATTGATCAAACATGGCAAACAAATACAACAGTTCAGAAATAGTTAACTAGCCTTAAGCAAAAACTGTAGCTGGACACACCCTCTAGGTCAAGGTGAGCTGCACAAGATAGGACATGTTGAGAAAAAGATACTCTCTAACATCAAGGCTGACAGGCAGTCTTGGAAGGGCTCTAATTTGCAATTTGCATCCCACTATGTATTACTGCAGATTAGTGTCATGTTTCAGCCAAAATGTCCTCCCCCCACCCTACTCACTTAAAAGAGGTCAGGAACAGGAACAGACATACAGCTCATTCTACTCACCATTGAGTGCTAGGAGAATTCCTTTTATGTACAGCCAATTTGGCTTTCTGGCAAACAAGTGAAACAAAGGTATTCTGAAAGCTTCAAGCAGTTCTGCTTATTGCGGCAAAAGGAAGTGTAATCTCTTCTTATACTCCTGATTGTGCTTTCTTGCCTACAGAATATATATCATCTTTTCTCATGTACATGTATATTTCTGGTTTCTGTTTATCTTCAGAAACCAGGAATCAAGTCCTGTTTCCATAATTTTATTTAACAGAAAAAATTATTTGTTCTTCTCATAAAGCTCTGCAAAGTAATCAAGAAGGTAAATCTTTCACATTATGGTGAGGTAATCCCTCTTATAAACAGATTAATTTAACTTGATGGCAGTCTAAAGCATTTCACTAAAATGATTCAAAATTATAATTCCCTCAGGTGATGCTCCAGTGACCACCCTAATATGCTGAAGTGCTTTTCATTTTTTAATACATTTCCAAGTACTGTGCAAAGTAAATAGCAGAATCTGTTAATGGTCATTCAGTAATCAGTAAATACTTTTCTCTGACTTCCCCCTCAATAATATCAATGTTATTTTTTCAAAGTACAGCATTTTAGAGTGAAAATTTATTTACTATTAATAATCCTTTATTTTCATCACCTTCCTTTTATATAGCAGCAAAATCTGAGCCAGATATGTTGAATTTTGTAGCTCTTTTTTTCCTCCAAACATATTCTGCAGGGGCAAAACCTGTTACTGAATGACAGCTTGAAGGCTTTCATTTTTACTTCAGACTGCTTCTGCCTCTCCTTAGTCCTAACAGAAACATACTGACCCTCTTTTCTTAGGCTATAATGTGCAGTAGCTACCACAATCCTTTCAAATCTGAGATGTAAAGGCATAACTCCTAGCTGTGACCAGACCACATCCCTTGCCCTCAGAAGACCTGGTGAGAACATTGCGCTTGTGATGATCACGAAGTCTCACACCAGCCCCGCCTCCCAGCTAGCACAGCCGCAAGGAAACAAGACAGCATATTTCTCAGGTCTAACCTCCCACGTGTATTCTCAAAATAGAAACAAAGCCCATGAAAGAGGTCAATGTTCCTTGATTTCAGACCCAAGCCCTGCCGCATTCAGCAAGGTGAACACCAGGGAGACTTCTGCCTTTTCTCTAGGCACCTGTGTAGAGCAAGATGCCCATATGGAGGGTCCCTAGTCAAACAATTTGAGAATCAAAATCTTTAGGGAATTTTTATGGTTACTTGTCTTCAGCTACTCCTTCTTGAAAAAAACAGTATCAGGTGCATTCTTCTTGCACTCGTCCCTCTCCAGAAACACTACTTATGGGCTTCTCAGAAGCAGAAAGCTGCCTTTCCTGCTCTGGATCTTAAGCACTTGAAATGCCTTTTCAAAAGTCTACCTCTGAATAGTGCAAATATGAATTTCTCATTTTAGTCTTAACAGTAAGCCATATTTGTTTATTCCTTTCACCCTCCCTCGAGAAAGAAACCCCAAGAAGAAAGAAGATAATTTCATTTAGAGTTTCTTTTTTCACCTTGTTACTTTCTTGTTATCCAAGAATGTCTGAATGCTATTTCAGATGTGCTTTGGAGTCACAGTAAATGCCAAATAAAGAACAAAACTAGGGAAACAAAAAAATATAAACAGAAGTTTTTCAGTTACCTCATCTTCATGGTCCTTTGTACTCCCACTAGTACAAAGGACCAGTGGCTATTAACTCAACTGGTGTGGAGTATGTATGAGAACATACTAGAAAAATAATGTTTTACTGCACAGCCTCTTGCCCACTGCCCTCCATTGCCACTATGCTTAACTACATAAAAAATAGATGCTAAAGCCTACCTCTACCTGAGCTGTCCATTCACTGATTTGCTGCAAGTGGTGAATTTGCCTTTGACCCCCGCCTTATTTAAATTTTCAGTGTAAGGTTGATACTTATCTGATATTATCATGAAAGAACGATTAAGCATATCTGAGATAAGAGATTTCTTAAGATGATTGCTGCGTAGGCTGGTGCTTGGGAATTCACTCCCAGGAACAGACATGTCAACAAGACCTAACCACTTAAATAACAAGAAGATGTAAAAATTATACAAATGGTGAATATAAATTCATTTATACATAGGAATAAATATTCCTAGAATATTTCTGCAACTCTTGCCTCTCTAGTTGTTAACTTTTGTCAGCGCAGCAGAGCCAACACATGTGAAAGAGTGAAGTGATAAGAATAAATTATCAGCTAAATTCTGAAAACAGAAATCTTCACTGCTGTCTGCATTTCAGAGCAAGTGCATAGCACACATTTGACAAAGCAGTTAGAAAAATTATCTCCTTCCTTGGACTTTTAAACAAGTTATAAAAATCAGCTTGAAATAATAATAGGAAAAACTACAATCTTCATAGAAACTGCAAAACAACAACAACAACAACAACAAAAGTCTATGAACCACAGTATGTGCACAAGCCTGAAAACATAAGCAAAAGAGTAGTTAAACAGCACGTTTCACAGGTGGCATTATATTTTACTATGTTCATCTTGGGTAAGAATACCTATTCCCCAAAAATAGTCTAAGCTTAGACCTGCATCCAATTTTAACATTTTGGGACAAATCACATAATTAATTATTAAACAAGCTGAAATCCAGCATGCAACACTAGTCCTTTTTAAAACCTTACTGAATACCACACAGATCATATAGATAGTACAATAATTTTTGTCTGGTTTGTACTTCTAACAATAAATCCATTTTTTTTCTACTTCCAAAGGATAGTACTTGTGTGGTCAGTGAAATGACCAGAAATCCTATTTGCAGCAGGAAAATGTGACAGATTTCTGTCATCAGGTTTTCATGTTCAGCTGCCAGAAGGTAATTCAGAAAATACAGTCATGTCTTCTCTTAGAAATGAGAGTCACTTTGTCGGTCATTCTCTCTAAGTCAATCTCTCTCAGTCTCTCTCTACATATTTATTGAAATGCAGCCCCACAGAAACAGCTTTGAAATGGCACTGATCAGTAACTGGCCATTAAACTGCTCTGAAATTTGTGTGAGGTCCTGGCAGTAGGGGTCACCTGGACTCCTTCTTAGTCACAGCGATCTTAAACTTCATGAACTTCACCTCTTTTTTTTTTTTTTTTTCCTTTTTTTCTTTTAAGCCATTGCATAGGGGGAGCTTTTGCTCAAACCCCACCCGCAGACCTACAGAGAAAGACTATTTAATTCAGCCTGACGTCATGCCATAGCAAGACCAGTCTATGCTCTCTGCTTGCAGGCTGTAAAAATGCCTCTGTAAGAGTCAAAGAATGCTTGCCTGTGATATATCTATCTTGGCAACTAAACCAAAATATTTTTTCTCCCAGCCAACAAGTTATATTTTTTTCTACATATACACTAAAACTAACAGCATGTGTTTAGTCACAAATCTAAAATCAGAACTGCTAAACATGTCAGCTGTAATTTCTCCACAGAGCTCCAATATTGCATTTGTCAGGTAGAGTTATCGGGCTCTCTTCAATTCACCCATTGTTCCTAATACAAGCCAGATGCATTGAAGGTTCATGCAGTTACCAAAAAGATTGACTTGCCCCTTGACCCCAGCCTTCAAACTAAGGCTTCAAGCAGTGTTTTAGCAGAGAAAGGCCTCAGACATATTGCAAACTTCACTCTGTATTCTTCCCTTGCTCACCTGTTAGTGATCCAAAGGCTGCCCCTACTTTCCACTGATCACAGGGGACATCTCGCCTGCTGCCTCTGCCTTTCCTGGCTCTCATCTGTTCTTCAGCTCTTCCTACCTCATGCTTTCCCATTCTCCCCAGTCAATTTGTAATTCAAACAACTTAAGAGTTTACATTCTTACAGCCTGTTTGCAGGTTCTGCTGGAGTAACCATCTTTGTAGTATTTCATGGAGCTGTCATATTTTTACAGTTTCTAATACTGTAAAATACTGCGGTCCTATCTCTTAGATATTTGATAACCTTGGTTCATGAGAGGAACAAAGAGAAAAAAGACATAACAAGTAGAGCTTCTTCTAGCACCACACCTGGTTAAGATATTTGCGCTGGATTTGTAAATCCAAATTTCAATTACAGCCAGACGGGTGGCAATGCTTTCCAGAAAGGAGTAGCAAATGAATATTACATGGTGCAATTAATGCCTTCCAAGCTCTTTATTTCATCAGGTATTCTCACTGATCACTTCCACTCACATTCAACCCCTTGGGGCACTAAGAAACAGCATCATTTTACCACGTGTTTTCAGTCAAATGAGAAGAATCTATTAACTGTCCTCATCTCCACGCCTGCTCCCCACTGACCCAAACAAACATGGATAATAATTTGGCTATTACTCCCCAGCACATGCTTGGTCCCATTTTAAAAAGCATTTTCTTGTTACTGTGAACAACACTGCTTTCCCTGAAATTTTCCTACCTCCTACCGAATGTCTGTGGATTACACCAACACAGTGTCCCCTACACATTGAAACAAGGACGGCTTAAGAAGACCCAGCAACAAGTCTCATTTATACTATGCTACTCATTGCTTCTGATTTCTGCTAGAAGAATAAAAGTGACTACAGATTTAAGAGCATTTAGCCAAGAGTGAAAGAACTGCAGGTCAGCCAAAGGCTTGATTTGCAATTACCTGTTCTCTTCCGATAATGAACCTTGCCAACAGCCCAGGGGAATTCCAGTTTCCAAGACTAGAAATATCAAACTAGAACACAATAACCCTTCAAAAGACAGGGTATTCAGATCTTCCAGGCAAAACACAGTAAAATAAAATATTAGAAACTAATACCACCCTTTCTTGTTGTGCTCCTGTGTGCCCTCTCTTCTTCCAGAGATTTCCACCCAGCCAGGCACACAGTAGCCACAGCAAGACCAACAAAAGGCCTTTGTTTTACACTGCTCTGCCACCCCCCTATAAGAAAGCATACTGCACAACACCCTTCCATGGCACTGCAGACAGACCCCTAAGTAACTCCCCTGCCCCTTGGGGATGGGCTGTAGGAGTGCTTGCCCTTGAAGTAATGACAGAGGGTATGGCTGATGATGTTGGGTTGGTTGCGAGATATGTTTAAAGGAAAATAGGATGTGAACTAGATAGTCTGGTTGGACTGTCTCTCCTTGTTCCCTCACAATGGACCACCTCCTGTGGTCTCTGTGACCACACAGCTGGTGGGTTTGGCATACAACTCAGTGGAGGGGTGCAACCTTCCTGGAAGAGATGTGCTGCTAATAGAGAAAATTTCTTTTCTATCAGCAGCAGATCAGATTCTATCTCTTCCATCAGCCACTTGCTCTCACCTTCATGCCAGAGGTTTCCACCCCTTCAGCTCATCCATCCCCACAGAGTACACTGTTTGCATGGCTGTGCTGTAAGTGAGGAGAGCAGAAAACCTCCAGCAGGGAACAGAAACAAAACATCAGACAATGGCAGGAGAGACAGAGACCTCAAAATATACCACAAATATTATGAACCTGTTACTTCTGAAAAAATCCCTAAGCTAGCTGCTATTTAACAGTCCTTCCCAAGGCCTTCAGCTCCATTTAGTGCAGCTGCAAAGCAATTACAGAGGAGAGGCAGTAGCTGCAGTAACTCATCAGGTTAAGGAGAGGGCCTTGTTTTGTGCCAGAGGGTGATTTCAAAAGCTCTGCAGTAAATGTAAATTGACGTGAACCAGGACCATCATTCACCTGGTGGTGATGGTATCTCTGTATCTACCACAGATGACAGGAGTTACTCTTTGGGCAAATGGATGTGCAAGAAGCAAGGAATTCCTGAGTACTCCTAAGCTATTGAAATAAATGATTGCAAGGTGTCCTTTCAGCCAAAAGGGATTAGCATCTCAGCTTCCTAGTGTGCTTCCTGGTTGCAAAATTGTCTTGCTTAAGTGCAGCTTCAGCTCATCATTCTTCCAGAAAATAACCTCATCCAACCATTAAGCCTTCTTAGAAGCAGTGCTGCAGGCACAAGTGGTGAGAGTTGGGAAGAAGTATGAATTTTCTCTGGGTGCTCACTGAAAGAAGACAGTAAAAGAACAAAAGATGTGAGACAGCCAAGTAGTTTCTGTCCATCTTTGCTTGCCAAAGAGATACAGATAATTCATCCTAAAGTCTTGGGCTTTTACTCCTGGCAATCTAAGCGTGCTCTTCACTCTTAAGTGTTAAAGGTTTGGGGACTGGGTAGGGGAAACAACTTTAAAGAAATCCATTATTGGTAACACTTCTAGTACAATTTCCATGTACTCTGCCACCGATGTTTTTTGGTAAGCTAGTCATAAGAATAAAGACATAAACCAATCTCATGAGAAGAAACAAAGACTTCTGGCATAAATCTTTCTTAAAATAAAAGGAAAAGGAAATGTATTTCAACGTGACTTTAATTCACAGCCACATCCAAAAACCAGCCATAAAAATACATGTCTCTTTTAATTGACTGAAAGCCTTACTGAGTACTGCAAGCTATTAAAGAAGTCTCGAGGCTTTTTATTATGGGCCAAATGTTAATTCTGTTGAACCAAAAGAATAAACTTGCAGCAAAGAGCGGAATTTGGCTCTATGAGCATGCTTTCACAGTATATCACTGTCATCATGACACAGTACCTCTTATAGATATGAAGAACTGGATTCCATTCTGATTTAGTACTTGCTTGATGAAATGTGTTTCTCGTATTCTACATCTTCATTTATTTATTCACCCCATCTCTTCTTTCAATTATTTCATGTATGACTATTTTTGTCCGCAATGATATTCTTTTAGTCTACATTTTTGTGAACGTAGATCAGCATAGATAAGACAGTTAAATCAGCATTCCGAGTCTATTTAAATGCATTCAGCCTGCCAACAATCTGATAAGATTTGTATTTTCTACACAGTTTTGTCTTCCTGCTCAGGAAGGTCATTCAGAGCCTTAGGAGAATGATGAGAACTATTTATTAATCTTTCAGTATATCCCAGGTCAGTGGCTGTTCCTGATATCCGTATCAGCTGTATTGCTTAAAACAGTATTTTTAAAATATAGTTAGAATTTATAGCTCAATTGTATCATGGTAGGAACACTGCATTTTGGTATTTCTAAGGGAATATTTTATAAATGTTTTGAAATCAATAATGTTCACTCAAATGTAATCCAGAACAGCACACGCTTTAAATCCAATGGCACATTC
Source organism: Haliaeetus leucocephalus (assembly GCF_000737465.1). NCBI lineage: Eukaryota > Metazoa > Chordata > Aves > Accipitriformes > Accipitridae > Haliaeetus > Haliaeetus leucocephalus. The sequence goes on along the minus strand of NW_010972477.1, from coordinate 161,605 downwards.
TTAGTTTCACCTCCATTCTTACTGCAACTTGGTCTGACCTAGGGGCAACCTGGTGTTCTCAGATGTGAGACTGTTCTGAATTTAGCCTTTCTGGAGCAAATCTGTTTTACCATTACGCAATCACTGCATGTATTTGATATAGTATTCACATATTTTGCAAATGTATATTTGAATCATAGGAATATATGTTTTCTCAGTTTCCTCTACAAAGCAGGCAACTGCTCCATTTGATAACTGTTATGATAACCTGCACAAGAATTTGCCTCAGCAACTTCTACCTACTGTGTGAAAGCCAACACTCACCAGCAGCAGCCAAGTAAATGAGTCTTGTCTTGAGCTGTGATATTGATCTGTGGGTATTAATCCACTGTCTCTTTGGTAACCCCATCCCAAAGGCAAGGAGTCACTGCGTACAGAGACCAAGTAACCCCCATATCTGTCACAGTCTCTCTAACACAGGACCGAGGTCAGAGGAAGACATTGAAATGTCTGTCACAGCTTTCCAAGTCCAAACTGAGAAGTTTGGGATTCAAACCTCTGACCTTATCCCACTCCACAAGAATGAAAAGTCCTTCCCGAAGGAAAAAGGAGAAGAATATGTAGTGCATACTGTCACTCTAAAGAAGTATACAATCCTTACAAAACATACAAAACAGATATTGTCATCCTTTAGAAAGGAAACGGGATAAAGAGACAGCTATTCTGAAGATGAGAACAGATGGCAGCTCTGAAACTGAAAGAAACCTTATCTGGTAGTCAATAGTGTCTCCATTAATTGTCCTCTTTCAAATACCAGCACCCTCTAACTCTGATCTGAATAAAGTGGCAGATCAACACCCACCTCCAGAAACTAACTACCACTTAAAAAGATAGCACTTTTACTAATTAGAGGAGAGGAGAGGAGAGGAGAGGAGAGGAGAGGAGAGGAGAGGAGAGGAGAGGAGAGGAGAGGAGGGGCGACAGAGAGAGAGACATGTACGTCCTTGTACAGTAACAACACAAGTATCCTTAGCAAAGACAACCCTATTTCAAGTGATTTTTTGGAAATATTTACAGCCTGTTGTATTCTTTAGAAACAGAGTAACCTCAATCTGCTTCACAATATTTTTATCTACTGTCCCAAATGCTATTCAGTTACTGGATATTTTTTTCAAAAATAAAAACCTAACAATAAACCTGTTCACACATAATACCTCCTCAGGGCCTTATTATTATTTTCTCGTAAGTGTTATCAGTTTATTTTGGTTGGAGGATTGCAGTGTGCAGGACAGAGAGAAGGGTATTTCAGACTAAAAGTTTTGTCTGAAGAGCTAAAAGTCTGGACTGTCCTACAATGCTTTTTAAGGAAATGGAAATATTTGCCACCACAGCATCCCTGAATGTGCTTTGTATTTGTTACAGTGATGGCGAAAATGGAGAAAAACCCAGCCTGTGACTGAAAGGGGAAATCTTATGATTCTTTAATTTATTAATGATCAGACCTTTTTTTTTTTCAGTTACATCATTCTTTCAAGAAATCAGGTACAATTTCATAAAAGTAGGTTAAATGTTAAACACCAAAGCATAATTCATTTCCTAAGTAAGCTATTTTAAAAAGAATACATTCACAAGTGAATAGATTGCAGCCGACTTAAGAGTTTAGTAAGCAGACTGAGATTTGTTAAAATATCTCAGACCACTGTTAGATAATTTATATTCCACAATGAGCTCAAGAAATGTTAACAAAATTCAAAGAAATTATTAAATAGAAGATATTTTTATGATACCATTTATTCAACAATCAGGAATTTCCATATCCTGTCAAAGGATGATGGTCCTAATTGTAATCCATTCTCCTACAGACATTTGTATATTAACTTTCCCATCCTTCAAGGCAGCTGGTTCTCTGACTAAAATTATGCAAATTATTAAGGGCTTCCAGAGGAGAGAACTACTCAGCACATACAAATATCCCTTTTTTAAACTTTGTAACTGTCTTTAAGCTAAAGAAAATAAATGTTTCATTGAAGTGATATCTTCAAACAATTTTTAAAATGTTATTTCATACCCAAGAAGAGGCTGCTATACTTCAAACCTGTCAGATATTTACTAAGGAGATTTTGCAAATTGAGAGTGAGAATCTATAAATATCTACACTTGCCCATTTGTGTTTGTATGTGTATAAAATACCTATATGTATTTATCTATAGTACTGACATAGGACACTTTTCCTCCAGACCCAACACCAATCATTGCTATGAAATTTGGTCTTCTCTATGAGGGGAAGCTATTTCAGTTCCCCAAAAGCATTTTACTCTACATCATTTCATCCACACAGTGTGTAATGAATAGTAGTTTGTTAGCACACAACAGAATATATTCTCTCAGGAACAGTTCCATGCTTGTAAAATAATTATTTTCCTCTCAAACACCATTAATTCTAGAAATATAAAAGCATAGTTACACGTGCATCCTCCTATTTATCTTTAATGACCCACAAAGGAAGCAGTAACACTAAATACTAAAAGCTACAAGCAAAATTTCTTGCATGGAAATTCGTATCCCAAACTATAAAATGGCAAGTATGGTATGATATGTGCACCTGCAGAAGAGTCATACCTCATTCATACCACTGTGTGTAAATACACAAACATACGTTACTGCAATTACGTAAATATTTACTATTATATCCAATGACAACTATCTTAAAAGATATTGCACATTCAAGTGAAAAACTGCCAGATTTAGAGTTTCCTACAAGACAGACCATTTCTTAGCCTGGGAGTAAGTCTGGGCTATGGAGTAGGTAAACCTGTTTCTGCTAACTGATGATGTGTTTGATGGGGGCGTTAAAACCAGGGAGACGGGTGATAGGACTCAGAACAGTCCCATATTTAAAGCAGTTCAGAAATTCTGTCCCTGATTTCCAGCAAGCACTGAGCTAGCCACTTTCACTATGCTCTTCCAAATTGGTTTACTGGGTGATAGCTCTTTATCTTCCAGGCTCCCCATTTGACATTTCTGGTCTTCAGAAGCTCTGAGCCCTCACATCTGCCAGTTCCACACAAGCTCTTCTTTAAAAATATGAGTACTGTATGGTATTCAGAGTGGCCTGATCTGTCTTAATATTTCAGCTTTCTCTCTGCAATCTATGTGTAAAGTGGGGTAGACGACCGCTGGCATTGGACAAAGCATTTGATATGGCAGGAGGTCTCACAGTAAAGGCGGCAAAGATATTATTAGCATGTGCAGTTCTTGGCTTCTTTTCCACATACTGACACTGATGATTTCAAACACCTCCACTCTCTCCCAGAGTCTTCCATCTCGTCCTCTAATTACTCCTTACTTTCCAGTGAGAGTCTGTCTCTTGCTCTTATCACCAGGGGCCCCTGCCCTGTGTTTTGATCTTCTTAGCTTCTCTATTCCTATCTCTTTCATCTCCGTTGTTCCTCTTCTGTGTTCCTAATTTTTTTTACTTTTAAACTCTCCTGTGTCTGCCTGAGGTCCTCTAACCTCCTTCGATAGTCCTCACCTTTGTCCATAAGTAACCTTGACAGCATGGAGAAGCAGCTCCATCATCTCAGGAGGTCCCAGACAACTGGAAAAAGCATTTACAAGGGAAGTACTACCCAGACCCCAAAGCCCAGGCCAGCTGCAGATTAAGTTGTGTTGAAGAGCAGATAATGCTATGTGATTGCTATAGAAGCACTAGGGGAGGCTGGAACACTTGCATTGCACACAGGCATAACTCTGCACTTGCAAACTGACATTTCTCAGATAGGTATACTTTAGCCAAGCCGGACAGATTTTTAACAGCTACATCAGGATTATATGAGCTTACTGCCAAAGTTCAAGTTCCTACTCTGTCGGGGGATGCAACGAGTCTACGGAATTCCTGACAGTTCGAGAACAGCGCGACTTTGAGCAGCTTGTAGTATATCCTTGAAGAGTCTGGAAAGATCCGAGAAGACCAGTACAAAAACAAGATAGTGATAAGAAGAACTGTCCTAACGAACTCACCAATCATGAATTGTTAGTTACTAACCAAACCAATCATATACTAACACATACTCTAAAGAAGAGTATAAAAAGGTGTGTTAGAACAATAAAGTAGCCATTTTGCATGATCTATTACTTGTCGTGTCCGTCTCTACTGCGACACTACTCCAAATCACTTCGGCACTAGAAATTCTCAGAATGATTATCCTTTTCCACGTGGCAAAACAACAACGCTTATTTTAGTCCAATCTCAATTTCAGAAACAGAGGGGCAATTGAGCTAAATTCCTATTGTCTCACTGTCAGAAGAAGGTAATTTAAGGCAGACAGTTGCCATGGAAGACTTCAGCTGAAACACATGCAGTGCACAAACAGTAAAAAGACCCGCTTACAGGTGAAACATACAACCTGAAATGTCTGTCACAGTGCACACCCAAAGATGACATGCACTATGAGTTTGGATCCAGCGTGAGTCACAGTCAGCCCAGTGAGAACACCAGCATGTGGCTCCAGGGTGAGCCTCAGCTCAGGTGGTGGTACGAGGCTTCACATGGAACAGAGCCTACGCTGAGCAGCCACAGCCTCCTGAGTCTGGCACTTTGAACAAGGAGCATAGGATGATGTGCTCTCAAGAAGTGCAGAAGAGGGAGTTGCTTTTCATCCCTTCTGCCCCACACCAGCAGCAACTACTCACACAGTAAGTTTGGCTCTAGCAGTATTTAGTACATCAGCAGCTGGGCGTTGTGTAAGTGCAGCTACTTGATGTCTCTGTGCCATGCTGTGCTCTCTACAAGGGCTTGTTAGCTCAAATCTGGTGCTTCACTGAAGCTAGTAGGACTTTTCAGAGCCAAAGTGCCAGAAAGCACAGGCACTGAACAGGCCCTCTGGATACAATTCTCTGCAACTGCGCCTTAGCTAAGTCCTGTTGGATCCAAGTTAAGTCCCTTCAGTGCCTTGCAAGTGCCTCTGCTTCATAGTGGCAGTGTCATCACCCTCTTCTGTCCTTTTGGTAGCATCAAAATTACCCAAGTTTTTCCATGGTCCAGAAATACCTAATTTTTTCCCTTTTTTATACCCCAACACTAAATAATCAAACGTAGATTCTGAATCAATGCAAATAATTAAATTGTCATGCAATACCATATAAGAAATCCACTTCGGTATGTTTAAGAGCATGTTCCAATCATGCACAGTCATTGGAGGTTTTTTTCCCATTCACAGTATCACTTTGCTTCCAGTTCTCCTATGAGGTAAAACAACAGTTGTATTTTTCCTCAGCTCATAACTCCATCATTCTTTTTTTGTTTATTAGGCAGGTTCTAAAAATGCTTATAGTTCATCCTAACTTATTACACCATTCTTCATATCACAAACATCATGGCACTTTTTCTCCCATCAGTAAAGTTAATTTCTTCCTGATATAAGCAAAAGCAATTCCCTGGAGATTTAGTGAGGCTATGGTATCCGTTAGTGCCAAGTCTGGATAAATGCTGCTTTTGATAAAAAAGAGAGATGAAGACAGCAAAAAGAAAACAATGTGAAGCATACTGCAAGCAGAGATAGTAGCAATTAGTAAGCAATATGGACTGTCATGAATAAAGAGTGAGTTAGCATTTGATTCAATCCTGTTATCAACTATGATAAACAGTCCAATTCTAAAATAAGTATATCAGTTCAGCTTTTAAATAGAGTATACTGGCGAAGAGGTTTAATAGAATGTGAAAGACTGGAAATGGCGGGCAGCGACAGTTTCCTTTTCAAAATTCACAGCAAATGAAATGTTCCTTGAGGAAAGTGAAAAAAACATTCCTTAAGTATGTGAAGCTCCATATTATGAAAACCTTTATTCTGTCTATCACATGTTCCTGGTATAAACTTTGAGAAACAGGTACCACCAATGGAAGAAGGTGAAAATGAAGCCTTTTTGAGAACCAGTGGAAGACTTTTGTACTCTCAGTGAAAGAAACACATATAGATATAAATAAAACTACTGGGGAAAGGGAGAGAAATTGGGAAGCATAAGCTTAAATGTTTTGGTTGCAGTAGGCAGAGAAAGATGGAAATGTAAGATGATACTCAGGAAAGCCACAAATTATTGTAGATTGTGGACTAAAAGAAGGAAAAGAGAAGGTGGTATACCATGGTTAAAGTCAGCTGTTCCTGCAGGAATGCTTCCAAAAATTCATCTAAAAGTGAATGCATTCATCTTACTTCTTTCTCTTTTGACAAGAGATGAGGAAATAGAAGATGAAGAGCTGAGGTTGGCAACAGCTGTTAATTGTTTTGTGCAAGAAGTTGGGAGAGCTTCTTAACTTAGAAAAAGGATAGAAGATGGAAAGAAAGTAAGATGTAGCATTAGCATCTATTGTCTTATTGTCTTAAAGGCAACCATCCTGATATGTTAGCAATCTCTGATATCACTGGGATAACTGTTTCTTGAGTAACTCAGGAAAGCAAATAATTCTAAAAACAAGTTTTCTCTCTTTGTAATTAGTTATTGCTCTGGACAAATCTTTTCAAATTCAAGTTGCAGACTGCTCAGCCTACTTATCTTCTTTGAAAGGATTTTTGCTCCTTTCCTTCTTTTCCTTTTTAGTATAGAAATAAGCTGGGCTTAATTAACAAATAAGAAGCATTTGTCTTAAGCTTCTATGTGCATTACCCCCCACCTCTCTGATTCCTGAATCCTAAAAACAGGCAGGTAGGTAATTTTCCTGTCCAGTTCTTCACAGGTGGGCCTACACACATCATGCAGAGACCCAAATATGTTATGTACAGCATCAGCGACAGAGAAAAACAGGAAGAATAGTATGAACACTATCTCTCTCACTCCACAGATGTTCCTGAACAATATCTGTGGTTTGAATTCATATCAGTCTCCACCTAGAGATTCATGTTCCAGTGAATAAAAAGTCAGACCAAAGTCAGCCTAGAAAGCCAAAGCTTTTTTTGCTTTGCAACCAAAACTTAAAAAATAGTGAATTTCATGTGATTTTCAGTAAAGTGGGCCCAAGTTAATTCAAAACATTTGTGAACCCTAACAACTCTTTTAACAAACATGGTTAAATTTGTTAAGAAACCTAAAAGCAGGCAAGTTTCACAACTTGCAAAAAGTTAGCAAAAGTTTGGCCCAATCACAAATACTACATCATGGTTCACATAGCAGCAGTGACAGTAAGAGGCATAAAACATCACAATTTCGCTCTAGTGTGGGGGTGTCCTCTACTCCTCAGAGTTTCGCCATTTTTACAAACAAATAGTTAAATTCTGCTCTTTCCTTGATCTTCAACACATCTTGTTTATATCTTCGCAGTTTCAGCACAACATAAGGTATTTACTCCTGGAAATCTCACAAGTCTTATCTGTTGAGATTTCTAGACCAACCTAAAAATTTTAACATTTTAGACCATTTAGAGAAGCATCTTTATCAAAATTGAATAGACAGCTGACAGTTCTTGCAAGTTAGACTTCATCAATTTGTTTTCCCAGATTTTTTCTTGCTGTTGAACCTGGGAGTATTTCCCAGTCGCGTTTTATGTACTTCTCCAAAGGTGAAGCTTAAAAGCTACCACTAGATCTAGTTGTTCAAAATACACACATGTATCTATTGAGTACCAAGATGTACCTTTGCATTTGCAAGATATATGTAGGCAATTCATACAGAAATACTGGCAGAAGTAATTTTAAAAATTGTTTTATTACTGTGATTTCTGTACCTTGAGAATTTCTCACGGTGCTTTTTAGTGACTTCTGAAGATGCTGTAAGGTAGTGAGCATACTGTAGGATAAAAAAATGAGACATAAGAGATAACTGGGGCTTCAGGAAAGACAGATGTTCATGCACAAAAGAGACTTTCCATCAATATTAATATTTTCCTTGAGTTAATTGTGAGATTTTGTTCAGTTTTGTTCTTGATACTAGTGAGGTCTTTGACTTTTGAGTTAATGTTTTTTAATTGAAAAACATAGTGCCTTTCCAGTGTTCAAATGGTTCTTTCAAGAAATTTCTCAATTCTATTTGAAGGATTGCTATTCTCTAGTAATCAGATATGGTATTTATGTCTCTATGAGTTGTAAAATAATGATTACAGTGCAATACAGTGCTGGACTGCTTTTTGTCTGAGATGCATAAATATTTCTGTCATCCTGGTGTTGTAATAAAATTGTCTTTCAAGTTTTGACTACTCATCAGCCTCATTTGAAACTGTAGGTCATTTTCAGATAACTTAACAGACAGGTAGCAGCTCTAAGAGAAAGCTTCATGAAGAACTGGTAGCTGGATGTAGGTCAAAGACACAAAATAGTGCCTGAAGGATGACATCAAAGTGACCCAGTTCCCTCTGACCAGGCAAGCAGTATGTTGGTGCTGTCCCATTACTATTTAGGATATGTAGGGAATAGTAGATAGAAGTTTGAAGATAAAGTTGGAAATTAAAGTACTGTGAGGCTGAGGGAGAAACATTGCCCTTTTACAATATAAATATTCTTATACACATATGGCTGTCCTACAGAAATTACTGTTTCTTCAGTTATTTTCAGTTAGCACTCCTTCATCAGTTAGGGATGACTGCAGGCAGGGAGAGTCCCCAGACTGATGACACTAAGGGAGGATGGAGGGATGCATTTATGCAGAAAAGAAGAGATGAAAGAAAGTAGATGATTGCTTAGATTATTCAAAGGCAGATGATCTTTAAGGTCCCTTCCAACCCAAACCATTCTATGATTCTATGTGAGCTCCAATTACCCAGATAATCATGTTAGGAAGTAGTGTTTATATCATAACTAGAGGCTGAAAGTTTCCCAGTCTTCATCTGTTACATGTATCTGTGTCTGGAATCATTATTATTCTGAGATCTTACACCCTCTCAGAGTCTTCAGCACCACTACAATGGCAGAGTATGCCATACCATGCACAGAGAAGTGCAGCAAACTGAAACCAAGCCATTTCCTTGAGCTTTTGCACAAAGGTTTGCTCCCCAAGTCCCAAACTAAGCACTTGAAACAGGAAATTACACATTTCATGTATGTGCTCCAGTTCAGTGTGAAGTTAAGTGGAATGATTTTGAGCCACTGTGAAAATGCCTCTTTTTAACACATGTATAAAAAATCAGTGTATGTGAAACAGAGAGCAGCCAACCCCACATTGACCACATCTGTGGTAGCTAGACCCTACCTTTGGCCACATCACTCCCTATTCCCTGATCATTGGGTCTCACTGCAGAGCCTATTACACTGTATGGACAAGTGAGGTTCTGGACTGGCACTGGAGGGTTTTCTGGCTATCACAGTCAATGAGGAGGTTAGAACTTCAGATATTTGCTAATTAGATATTGCATACTGGCTGCAGTTTGCTTGAGTTTAATTATTATAAACTTTTAGCACAGTTCTCCACTCCTAAAAAGTGGCAAAACTGCAGGTAAAAAGGGGAAATGTGGAGCAAAAGGGCAATTTATACTTTATAAGCATTAAAACTGAATAAATGTTAATAAGCCACTGCCAAAGAAGCTTGCAAACATAGTGATTGCGCTTGAAATCCAATCTGTTACACTTAAACAGGAAACAAGGGAGGGCCTCATGGAAAACTTCTATTGTGGGCTAATAGCAGATCCAGGTTTTGTAGAGGTCAGAGAGTTAAAGCAGTGCCCTTGGAGCAATTCCATGACCTCTAAGTATTTGCTGTGTTTCCCTATTGCTCCTATTTTTTTCTTTTTTCTTACCCATCATCTCTTTGTAGTACAGCATCATCTCTTTCCCTGCTCCTCTAGTATCTGTCACAAAGTCATGCCTTTGAATCAGTCAGCCTCTAAAAACATATTCATTTTCTACCTCCCTTTCTGCCCTCCCTCCCCAATCTCGCCAATTCTTCAAATAATTCTTCAGTTAATTCTTCAGCTGATTCTTCTGAATTCAGGTAAGTGACAGGGAAGTTTCTCACGCCTTGAGAACAGCAAGCAATGCCCTGAAGTATTTTCTGCAACATGAAAAGGAAAAACCTAGCAGCATAACAAAATCCTGCAGTCATACAGACAGGGAATAGGCAGTCTTTGGACATGATTTGCTTTTGCTCATCAAAATGTGGATTTATTGTTTCTACTTATCAGTTTTAGGTAGTGGATTTATTATGGGAATATATATTCTTGTTACCTGGATTTGTTGAGAGTACTTTTTGCTTCACAAAAATCTCATTGTCTTTGAATTATAAAAGAAACTGCATAATTCCTGTGAAATGAACACATCTCAATAGGTTTCATAGTTTGCACATATGCAACCTGAATGTTCTTCATAAACACACACACATGCACATACACATACATACATATACATGTATGTATTTGATTTAAAAAAAAAAATGCATATTCTAAATATGCAGATTTTGCCTAGTTTTATCATAATAAGACACTTCTCTGGATTCCTCTGGTGGCTTTTTTCCCCAGCTCTGGTCCCCATAAAATTTTCTACTAAATGCTTGAGTCATCATCAGTGAGCTCACAGTTTGTCTGATTATCATTCATGCACAAAGCCATGGCAAATGTCAAAACAAAACACAACTTTAATCCTTAACTGTTGTTAAACAAATGAAAGGACACAGTGTATTACACAGCAGCAACTGCATATTCAAAGGGCAAATAAAATACCGTTTTCTTACTGTTAAGTGTATACTGACTGTTGTGTTAACAGGAATGAACGACACACAGTCCAGCAAAGCCAAAAGCTGGGGTGGTAATCACAGCTCACACAGCACTATTGTAATACAAACAACTCTTTTCACCAGATCTTGAAAACCTGTGTGCTTGTTCCACTGTACTTCTGAACCCATTTACAGTTTCTTGCATATGCCAAATGTCTTAAATGGGGGGTTCACGTTATTTGAAGCCTAAGATACCTGAGCATTTCTTTTACAGGAGTTCCTGCACAAATTGCATCCTCTCTTTCAAGAGTCTGCTTGCTCTTCCCTAGTCCCTTCATTGTTCTGCCTGAGCTGTTAGGGTGGCTACACGGTCAATCGTACAGGCAGCTGATCTACTTGAAGAATACATTTTCTTTTTTGGTTCCTTCTCCAGTTTACTGATGTTTCCTGTATGGCCACACAAGTACCTGTCCAGTTTACTGAAGGGGACAGGTGAGATGTGAACAGACAACAAAGAAAGGAGCAGCAGAACAAACTTAAACAGGGTGATTACCAAATGTCTAATCACTGTTCAATGCTGCAGATTATCTGAATACTTCTTTTCAAGGAACAATAGTTGTGAGAAGTGTGTCAAATATGGCATGCTCAAAAATACAGTAGACTATAGTTTGCAGCTGGATGTTGGTTTTTCACAAGTTTTTGTATTGCTTACTATGAATAGCTCATGACATTTCCCAAAGATCATTTCTAACCCAAATGGGAAACTTAGATCTTGGGGAATGATGCTGTTATTTCTTGAAAAACTGAGTGTTTCTTAAAGAGTCAGTTCTCAAAAAAATTACTTGAATTAGAAACTTCTTGTTGGTTCTATTTATTGGTCCCAGATGAGTTCCAATGCACTGGAGTAATGCTTGATGCGTTCAGATGTAGCTGTTTGGTGTTAGCAGTCCTGTTATTACAACTTGTAAAGAAACCATCAGGCCTTACTTGGCTTGACAGAAGACACCTAATGGGAGACTTAATAAACAAAACAGTTGTAGTGGAAAACCTCTGTAAATGGAATCTTGGAGACCATGCATGCAGCTTATACAACTCAGCAACAGAGAAGATAATGGCTCCAGAATTTCAGCTATGTACAAATATTTAAATATATCCAGTCTGTGGAATAAATTGTAGATCTTTTTGTGCTGTTACAAAATGAGGATTCAGTTGGATGCAAGTGGTGCTTTTTCCAAGCACTTCCATACCTGCAGAGGGGCAAAAAGGAAGTGGACAGCAGCACACAGTGGATGAAGAAAGAATGCTATTTATAAGCATTCACTGGTTGTGTGAATCCTGTGCCCAGGAATGCCTGGGCTTGGTGGACAGGAAGGCAGGCTGTAGGAAGGGAGGGGCCATTTGCAAGCAGTTTAAGTCGGTGCCCATAAAAAAGAAAGTCAGCAGCTATTTTCCTGACTGACCTCCCATAAACCAAGGATGACCTGGAGATTTTCATGGTCAGGACAGAAGTTTTGGCTCCTCTCTGTATCCTCAAACACTATTTTTGAACAGTTTTGAACAAGCCTTAAAGGCCATAACTCACACAAGGGCTGAAGTTTTAAGGGGGCAATTACACACAACTGTTTATCTGGTGTTCAGGATGAGTCTATGCCATCACGAAGGCACAGAGTGCCTTCATAACCTAGAGGCACCATCAAAGAAATGGCCAAAGAAGTGTGGAGACTTCACCAGCTCCTGGAAAAACTAGTATGTTGCAATTTGAAATGTTCCCACATAGTCCACATTTAGTTGTTTATGTAACAGAACTTCCAGAAACAACTATTATGTGCTAGGAGATAATTGCTTATGATTAGCCTCGAGAGGAGTATTTCAACTTTGTATTCAATATGACATTACTTAACTAAAGGATAATATGAAATGGAAATATATTTCTGTCAAGCTTTCTGAGAAATCAGAAATTCAGTGTTGGCTTATACATCTAAGGCAGAGGAAGTTTTCTTCTTCCACGTATGCACTGTCTTTAATGCATCAATATTTTCAAAAAATACCAAAACAAAGACATATCTCTAAATTATGAACAACACTTAAAATTACACATCAAACAAAGTGAATTAGATCTTATCAATAGATTAAATCTTATAATAATAATGCTGTTTAAAAGAATTAATTTTGGGTCTTCTTTCAAGCTTTCTTCAACTTAGATCCTTAGGTCCCTTAGCTCCTCTGGTACTGGGAAACTTTCAGCCTCTGGTACCCTAGTTTTCAGAAGAATTGATCATTTGAGTCTCTTACTTTGCTACCCAAATATAGATTTCCATCAAAAACCTTCTAAGCTTTCTTTAAAAGTTACAAAGGTAATGAAAAGCTGAGTATACAGAATTCTGACTAGAAGTTAACTCTGTCATTTTAAAGATCCCTCAATTTGCTTTTTACTTTGGTCAGAATTATAACAAAAACATTCACGGGAAGATTTTATAGGACTTTAACAGAATTTTTAATATGCTTTGCCACTTTGCTGCAGAGAGAGAGGAGCACGGTGTGGAGGGCGAGGAAGTCAATTCCTACCGCTGATGCAGAGAGGTCATTGAGACCTCATGCCAACCTTGGAGCAGGGATGAGGTGGGACAATGGAGCAGGGTTGGGCAGGGCTATATGGGGAGGCAAAAGGCAAATAATGTGAATAGTGGCACTGCTGTAATAGTGTGGTGGCCTGATCTTATGGGTATCATTTGGCACAGTGTGCAATAACACACATCTCAGTATACTTCGTATGCTGGCTGCAGAAGAGGCTGGTGCCACTGTTTGAGCTAGAAAGCCTAACTGCAAGTTGTGAGTGGGAAAGCAGCTCTTTCGTGGTGGAGGATGACAAATTACAAGGAGAGCACACACCAAGCTTTTGGAAGTGTGGTGTAGAGGTCCAGTGTCTCATCACAGAAACACCTGCTCAGCTGTGTGATAGGAGGGACAAGTGCATATTTTTGTAGAACTTGATCTTTAATTAGGGAAAAATATATACAATAAGCTGCTTTAATTTATAGTATTATTTGCTTTGTATTTCTAGAACTCTTAATATTAGGAGCTTTATCTTATGCAAGATTTAATAACAAAGAATGTTTTAACTTCCTTTTCAAATCCCCAAAGTTATGCAGGATAATAGAAGATTGTATGTGTTTAATAACGTGTAGCTGATGCCTTTCTCAAGATAGAATATGCCTTTCTCTCTTATAGTTAGAAATCTGAGCCCTTGAAACAAAGTTAAGTGTTAAAGTAGGCTACTCAGAAATACTCAATGAAGAATTATGCCTTTGTGACTTTTTTAACTTAGTAGTAAGTCATGCAAAGAACAAACTAAAGAACTCCCCTCCCCATAGAACAGAAACCAATTTATCACAAAAGAAGCTATTCCTAAACATCTGAAAGATATCTTCAGTACCAGCTATCAAAGGATTGGGTATGTTTTTAAAATTCTCAAAGAAATATTGGGTCACCCTTAAGTGTTTTCTTCTGTCTGCTTCAGCTGCTGCTAGCTCTTACACAAGGCCTTAATCTGTTCTTTATTTTCAGTATTGTGTTTCCTTAACAATAATGGTATATCATGATGAAATAGTATGAATGGCAGATGTCAATACCATTGAAAATAGTGATAATGTTTCTGAGAAACAAAAGCAAAGTAGCTGGAGAGTTTAAAATCCAACTATTTTTTATTTTAGCCTAGACCTTTGAATAGGGATTGCTATTTAAAGCAGAATTCAATGCAATTTGAGCAAAGGCCAGATTTTTTCAGACTTATTAAAAGCTAAGTGGTACTTTACGCCACCACTGAACCTCACTGATTATGTGGATAAGCACCATCAGGAAGGAGTGACAGAATCCAAACCTGATCCTTGAACAAGTAGCTTCCCACAAGGTTTGTGTGCCAGATTCACTTATCCAGTCACACAAAAAACCCCAAGTTAATGTTAATATCAGATGCTTTCACAAAGCAATATCCAGTCCCATTGTTTTAATGTAAATATATTCATATAAACACTAAAATGGAAAATACATAGCACTTTTTTTTCTTTTTCTAATGTTTAAAGATTAAACAAAACCATTGTCTTTTCTTTTCACATTCCCAGACTTTGTGCTTTCAGAGATAACATTTTGTACACAGTCTTGTCCTTTTGCCAGACAATACAACCGTGTGATAACAACAAAGCTGGGAACTCTACCAGGCTTTCTGAGCCAGAGATATTGCCACCCTTTACTAATAGTTGGGATGGTAGTTCCCATAGCCCTGAAATAAAAATCTGAAAGCAATAGTGCTATTTTTTCCATAAGGATAGACAAAATTAGGAACTAACACAGACTCTGGATCTTGGAAGTGACACTGATAGGGCAATTTTACCATACATGTTTGGGAAAAGAAAAGCTCCAAGACAAACTGATAATAAGGCTCTCATCTCTGAAATATGAAGTGTTTCACAATGCCTAGCATCTTCCCGTTCCCACTAGCTACCGACTTCTGTCTCCCTGAACTGATTTGCTTTCCACCTCACTCCCCTTCACTCATTTCCCCATCCCACCTCTTATCATCTCCATTTACTTTCTCCTTGTCTATGTGTCCCTATCCTTCTTCATTGTTTGTTTGTTCATTCCCCAGCCCTATCACACCCTTTCAACATCCCAATATTTAGTCTTTCCTTTCTCCTTTCTGAAGTTGCCATAATTCCCAAGCTTTTAATATTTAGAGGCATGACGATCCTCTCTCTTTCTCACTAACACTGATTACAGGAGTCCACTGCTCCAAGCAAGGCAGCAATAGGTGATCATATGATCATAGAGCATTTTGGGTAGGAAAGGTCTCGCATCCATCCTCCTGCTCACAGCAGGCTCATCTGTGAGATCAGATTGGGTTGCTCCAACCTGTGTCCAGTCACATCTGGAAAACCTCCAAGGACAGAGACTATGCAGCCTCTCTGACCAACCTGCTCCACTGCCTGTTTCTCCTTGTGGGGAAAAACATTTCCTTATACCCACTCTGAAGCTCTCTTCTTTAAAATTATGCCTGTTGTCTTGCATTCTCCTGCCCTGAACCACTGTGAAGAGCCTGGCCCCATGTACTCCATTACACCCTTATACGCCCTGGGGGGCTGCTGTCATATCCCCTGAAGCTGTGTTTTCCCCAGGCTGAACCAGTCCTTGTCCCTCAGTCTCTACTCACAGGGAAAGTCCTCCAGTCCCTTCCACCCTGGAGACCCTTCAGGGCCTTTTGCACATTGCTGCTCCCCAAGCAGGCAGTCTCCAGCCTGTGGCACTGAAAAGGGTTCATGCGTGCCAGGGGTAGGACTTGCCATCTGTCCCTGCTGAATTTCACAAGGTTCCTGCCAATCCACACTCTGGCCTGTTCATGTGGTGGTGCAGGGCCACGCTGAGGTGGAGGATGCTTGTAACAGAAGAAACAAGAGAAGCCAACACCAATGGAGATCAGAAGGACCTCCAGGGCAAGCATGACAGCAGCCTCCCTAGGGGCTGAGCTCCACATCAGCCCAGTGTCTGAGATACAGAAAGGTATAGAATGCCAACATTTTTCTTGTAGACCCCTATCAATCAAAGACTGAAACGCAAGAGACAAAGCCGTAATACCACTGCTTAGACAGATGAGATGGCAGCAGGGCTGCAGTGTGCCCTGTAGGATTTGTCAGTGCTGAGCACTGGCTGCATTCAGACCTAGTCAGACCCATTCAGACCTCCAGGAGACAGGGCAGTCAAGCGGTGATGTTCTGCAGGGGATCTGCACAGTCTCTGGGAAGACAGTCTCTTTGTCTCCAGACAAAGCCATGCAACCAGTGCAGATTTAGGGCCCAGCGTATGACAGAGATCGAAGGGATGTTGGGAACATTCAAAGCCTTATGCAAATATCCAAATCTTTAGCTAATTTGAAATAGTCTCTTGCAGCAAACATCTGGAAACTGACATCGGTGCTGCGTTCCCAATAAATTATTAGCTAGGCAGAAAAAAAATCAGTGGCTATATTTTGAATGTGTGCAGTAAAAGCACCACTGGCAGATTCTAGGGAGATCTTTTGGAAGAAAGGAGGGGTTCATCAGTCATTCAGAGCCAGAACTTGCGTTAGCACAGCTGTCCTGATTGTGTTTTTCCTATGTATGCAAAGACTCTCATGCCTTTCCAGATAGAATAATGACTTCTTTGTACTTTGTTTATTCTGTAATCACAGATTTCAAAATACATACCATAAAGATGAGCAAGTCATGTAAACATCCCACTAGGCTCAAAACTGAAAACATGAAAATAAAACAAATATAGACAACAGGATATAATCCTTCATGTCTTCAATAACAATTCCAAGTACAATGTCATCTGTTCATGTCAAGATAAGGTTAATTTGATCTTAACACCAATTTGATCAAAGCTTCATGTACCAAAATATTTGGGTGCATATTTATGTTTGTATTTATCCAATTTCTGTACTTTGTTTATGGCATTGTACCTAGCTTTATTCAGTAATGAAGTCACTAGTTAGTATTATTAGTCCATCGGCCGTTTAGTGAAGGAATACTTCTCAAAGAGAAATTTGCTATGAAAGGTCTGCTTCATAATTATTTTAATGTTAATTTGTGTTATATTTTATCAGCTGCTCTATATAATATTTGTGTGTATTTATAAATACATTGATTGTATTCTTATAAAATATGATTATTATATACATTCTAATACAAGATATGCATAAAGTTTTTAAAGTTAAGTGTCTCTGTACAAATACTATCCAAAATTACTTATTCTTAATTCAAAATTAAAATCTGGACACTCATATGGATGAGAACATCTAGAGTTACATTAGCGTCAATTTTTTCAGAGTTTTGGCAAGGATGTAAAGTAACTAACAACACCCTAACAACTATGGTCCCATTACCATATATAGTTTAGCAACCTAAATTTACATTTTCAGAGCCTACCCAGGCATACGTATACTTTTGAAAATCTGGTGAAACACCTAAATTCCACCAAAAATTTAGACTACTGCATCTCTTCCATTTTCAAAGCTCTTGCAAGCTTCTAAACTATTTATTGGCAGATTTTCAAAAGTCATTTAAATGGTTAGGGATGCCCAGCAAGCATCTGATCAGATTCTGAGAAGTATTTAAATGGATCATGCACCCAAGACCCTTTCAAAACTCAACCCTCAAGGATATTTTTAAAAAAGATACAAAGACAGGTCTGCCTATAATTTGGCAGAAACTTACCCCTGAGTAAGACAGCCTAAATCTGCCAACTGCTGAAGCACTCTGGCTGTTGGCACAGTTGGATGGGAGGCACTATGCAAAATGTTACTACTTTGATTCAGTAGGTCAAGAGCTGTATTTCTATGGAGCAGGCAGAAGAAAGAGTCTGCAGAAGATCTGCCTAAAATTTTTTAAATGGATCAACAAGAAGCTTTGAAGCGCTCTATCTAGCGCGATAACCATTATGAACACGTTACTTGCCATGCAGACTCTATCCTTGTGAGATGTAGTAGTAGTAGTAGTATTAGTATTATTATTAATTTCATTGTACTGGCCAGAAGTAAGGAATTAAGAGATGTAAAAGAAAAGATGCCAAGAGGGGGCTGGGAACCCTGCTTCTGCTCCCCCTCAATGTACCAAAGCCCAGCAAGAGCAAGGGCAGATCACATAAAAGGAACTGCATTAGGAAGCTCAGAGAGGTGGGCAGTGTGCTCCTTCCCCCGTGGGAGATGGATCCTAAACAGCTCTAATCAGCTAGCCCTTAATAGCTGCTGGCACCACTATCCTCAGCTGCACTCCAAAGGCATGAGTCCTTCTGACTGATGTGAAGCTCCCGATGCAATCTCTTGCCCTCAACACAGTGTGAAGTTATTCAAGGGCCTATTCAACTGTTTTCCATTGTTTTCTGTTTATGTAACAGCTAACTAATAAACAGCTTGCAAAGGCTCAGATGAGACTCAAAGCTCTTTCCAAAAGGCAGAAGCTTGTCCCAAGAAAAGTCCAAGTTACTGTTTTATAAATTATTTTGCAGTGACTATATTTGCTCTCTGAAGACTGAGCTGTATAGGGCCAACAGCAGAAATAATGAGGGCTCCCTAAAGGGTCTCCTAGAGGAGTTTCCACTCTCCCCATCTATTGCCTAACATTTATTTAGTTTACCATCAGAGCTGGTTACGCGCCTCTTGATCCAAGTAGCTTAGAGATTCCCTATCAGCTGGGTCTTTGCACAGAAGCTTCTGTTGGCCACCTGACCCACCTGAGAAAATCAAAGCAGGACAATTGAGGGAAAATAAGTAACTGCTTCTTTGTCTTATTTCCCAGTAATTCGGGAAGCCAAGGAACAATTTAGGAAATTGCGTAACATTTTTATGTAATGCTCCACAACACCTTTTCCTTGATGTTATTTAGATCCTGTCTTACTGTTCAGTCTATTGGATGCTCAAGTCTGAAAACAGACATGTACCGGAGACACTGCTGGATCTCTTGATTAAATCTTAGTTTATAACTATGACGGAATATAGTACAAAATGCCTGCTGTCCCACATTATAATTCTCCAAGAGATGAAAGACTTCATTTTTTCCAGAAAAATACTATTCTTTGGGGGGAAGGTTGGAAGGGATGACATAAATCATAAATTAAGCTAGAAAATACTTTCATCTTTTTCACAAGAAGTGATTTAACAAAGTGCTTCAGTAAAGCCCAAGGGAGCACGTGTGAGCTGAAATGAGGCTCCTGGGCCCATGGGGAGAGAGTGTGGGTGGGAGTCCCAGGTGAGGCTGTTCAGGGCCTTAGGATATGTTAGAGTCCTCAGGGTCCTGACAGTTTTCTCACAGTTTATGTATTTCCATTTCAAGTGAATAGCAATATTTCATTCCACTTTTAATGTATTTATTCAGTTATTATTATTTATTGGTATAATCAAGAAATTATGCAGACTTTCGGCACCAGAAAATGGATCATTAATTCAGAGCTTAGTAAATTAAACATGAGGAGAAAAATGTCCTTTATTTCCTCTGGGAAGAGGAAAAGGGAACAAAGAACACTCACGTGACCTGGGGGTTAGACCAGTGGTCTCTGAAGTGGGGTGCGTGCACCCCAGGGTGTGTGCAAATCAAGTCATTGAGGTGTGGGAGGAAAATATTTTTTGTACCATTAATAAGTAAAATAAAATTAACTAAAAAAATATTTTTAAATCACTGTTTATTTTACCCTTATCCAGTTTAAAATTCTGGTTTGTATATGTTTTATAAGGTACATAATAGGAACAAATTATCATTTACTGTGATTTGTCTGATAACAATAGCCATAGCAAGGCTGACCTGATCACTACAAAACCCTTCTGTACCTGATTCTTCTTCCTTTCATAGCAATGCAGGTTAGGAGTGAACTGATGAAAATCTGGGGCATTTCAGTAATGCCAAAAAAATCAGCATAAGGGAAAAATCCTAACCTGAAAATGTGTAATTTCCAGCTGATTCTAGGAATAGGCAGGATAGCATTTAGAATATGGCCGTTCTGGAGCTCATGCAAATTTTTTAAATAAGGAGCAAGTAGTCCAGCACAAAGCACAAGAAGACAAACTCGGAAATACACTTGTTGGAAATGGTTGCTTGCATAATTTCTCTGAGGGGTCAGAGAGAAGCTTCCAGCAAAACATCACCACCCCTGAGAACAAACTGCAAGAAGAGTGGGTTTTTTCCCAGTGTATTAGCTGAGTCATCTTGAGGGGAAATTGTTTGCATCACTTGCCACTTCATTTTTCCCCAGAAGATGGCCTGAGTTAGAAGCAGTTCCATGTGAAAGACATTTAATGTTGCCTTTTTTAGAAGGGTTTTTTGAGGGGGTGAGGGGGGTGTGTTAGGTCTTGTGGACCACTCCAAAATAATCTCCAGCATGAATACTGACAGGACTTTCTGCTCTTCCAGTTCAGATTTTGTCTAAGAACCAAAATCTACAATTTATTATGTATTTTCCCTTTAAAACTGAGTCTTGGACAATCACGGAAGAGTTTTGGCCTTTACCAGGACAAGCTGAAGAAGCCTGAACAGGTCATTTTTTAAAGGCACATGCCATGAAGTTACTGTAGATCAGATGCTGCTGGCAGTGTTATTTTTCTATCTGTATCCAAACAAACAAAGAATATATAATGCTATCTAAAATCTGACATTTTTTTCTGCTAAAATTGTTATGAACAGACGCCTAAACCAACACTCAAATGAGTTCAAAGTGGCTCACGTGAGTTTGAGATCAGACACAAACCCTTCCCTTAAAATGACTAAACTGCTGAGCTCAGCTAAGAACTTTTATTTCATGAAAACTTTATAAAACAGTTTCACTAATAATTTCAGTTGTTCCTCTCAGGATTCATTGCTTTTATTGCTTTTGATCCTCTCAGTTGTTTTGGCAGTTTTTTTCTCTCAGAATAATCAGATCTTTCCCTCAACCCTCAGAGGTCAGCAGCTTATTTTGCACATTCATTTTCACTTTCTGTGGTGCATGTGCCAGAACATTTGATGCCTTGGTGCTCTCAGGCAGCGCTGTTGAAAATTATGACTTTTAATCTCCATGTTCACTTGAGAAGAGAGTTGGTGATTCATGTTTTTTTTATTTTAAATAACTGCCTATACATATATCCCATTTTTTAGAAACCTGAAATGAATAAGCACCATTCAGGTGGCCAGAGCATTCCTTGAAGCTGTAAAAGACTCCAGCTCAGTCTCCCTCTACCCGATTCAGAAAGCAGAGGACTTCTGTCTTCCACAGCCTTGCTTAGCAGTCATGACCCCTCAGCCATTCCAGCTGGAGAGGTTTTTTTCAAGGGAACTAGTCTGCACATTTCTGCTAACAGTTTCTGGCCAATTAAGTGCATTTTCCAAAAGAAAGCAGTTTTAGCTGGAAGTGCCAACTATCTATCATCTCTGTTCATTTCATTACTAGAATTTCTTAACTGTTCAACAGATACATCAGAATCAGCAATTTATAAAGTTTCTGGAAAGACTTTCCAAGTACATTGGGCTGCAGCAATGTCAGCAAGGCAATGCATAATACACCAATTCGTAAGTATGAAATGAAACATGTTAAATTTGAAAAGAACATCCTAGCAGCTGTGAAAGGGCAGCTGCATTTCAAGAGTTCCCTGAAAGACGAAAGTGGCTGAACGAGAGCTAGGAAAATGTAGTCAACAGATTTGGTAATTTGAAAGTCATATTACATCATTTTCTTTGGCTGTTTACAATCTCTGACAGGCAAGAAACTTCATGTTAAACTATTAAAAAAGTTAATAAATCTTACCATAAGGAACGTTAACATGATGATCAAACTAATTTTTTAGTTTATTAATGCCATCCCACTGCTATTAATGACAAGTCCTCCAGGTATCCTCAGTCATTTATTTGTGTTTTTATCTTTCCTACAAATAGTTTTTATATCTTCACTTAATCATTACTAAGTCAACAGTATAAACTCATTCCTTTTAATATGTTTCATCAAACAATCTCTCCAATCTTCAGTGATTGCATGAGACTAGAATGGGTGGAGAAAACCTGTTTTTCTGTCCGACAGAAATGTTAAAATCTTCCTGTCTTAATTTGGAATGGGAAACCAAAATCTCAGCAGAAAATACTAATGGTGAAATATCTCTTAATTTTTTTGATGTGTTTCTACTTTGCAAAACTAAACAGTAAAAATCAATTTGAATGTTTAAACTAAAAATTCAGTTCAAAGTTATCTGCATGGTCTTTTCCTGTATTTGAACATTAAACAAACAGTTGTTGAAACCAACCTTTTCCAACAGGAAATTGAGTTCGACAGATCAGCAGTTCCAAATGAAAAAAAGCTTTACCCAGGCCTGTCTCAGGTCAACATTTACCCTCTAAATGAAACCTCCTTTATTGGATGTACGCTGATGTAGAGAAGCAGACATGAAAAGACATCAGGAAACAGTGTCAGTGTGGCTCCCACTAGTGTTGAATGGACTGTGAAGTCTGAGCTGGAAACTTTGGCAGAGAGGTGAAATGCACTTAGAATTAATTGAAATAGGATTTGTCACAATATAAATGATGCAACTTTCTTCAAAGACTTTCAGCACAACTTCTAGTTACACAGCTAACAAAAACAAACCTCAAAAATCATTGTCACTCTAAATACGAAGGCTGTAGAAAGTAATCATAGGAGTCAAATAAAGCTGTTGAAATGTGTATAAAAGTGTGGCAGGTACACCCGCCCTGACAGAGGGCAAAACTTCTCAGCCATGCAAAAGAGGAAAAAAGCCCTAGAAGCTGTGGGTTGGGGGTCAAGCTGCCCCACCAGCACAAGCCTATCACCTGGTATTTTTACATGCCAATGATTAGGAAAGTTTGTGTCACCTGAAAGCAGTAATTTAAACAAAGATCCTGTTTATACTTTCAAGTGCGTTTTATTTACAGTCCCTTTCTTATTTCATTTTTTCTGCTTTATGATGGCTTTGACCATGAAACCTGATCCACCCTCAAACCTGTAGGTTTTGTGAAATGATTAGCTATTGTGTAGAGCTATACTTTTTGGACATGTAGCAGGTCTGATTACATGCCCACTGGTCTGCAGTGGAACTGACATATAGATGATTCATGTAGCTTATTATTTAATTTCTAACTCACCTACTAAGTCAGCCTCTGTAGAGACATATGCAAACAGAAAGAAAAATACACCACACCCTTTTTAAGGATCCCTTCTGGGAAGCAAAGGTTTTCTCTGCTGAAGACAACTCTTGTAATATGACTAGGTTCATGCAATCCTAGCGGAAATGTACAACTAAGAAAACAGGCCAATCTATACAGGAAATGTTATCAAACTGAAGCCAGCAGAGTTCACCCTGTCTTTGGTCTTTCCTCATTTTGATTTAAAGGGAACCACAAGTGCAGTGCTTTAATTGCCAGAAGTTTCGAGGGAGCCATGCAAATGGAAAGGGAAGTACACAACAGAGCCTTTTGTTGGCTGTTTACACTCCCTTTGTCAGGCGCATCCCAAGAAGGAATAAGCAAAAACAATGGGCTTTCCAGCTCACTTTGGTTTGCCTATTGCTCTTTTTTGTCCATGTATATATGAATAACACTTTTTATACAGAAGGAATAACAATTTCTGGCCTATATTCTAATCTTAAAAAAGCTAATGCTGTTCTACTCAGTTACCCACAGAAGTAATTCTCAGCCTGCCTTTTGGAAAGATATTACGGAATTATACTGTACCATACACTTATTTCAGGAGTGCTACACACCTCCCCAAGGTGCCTGGAATCAAACAGCCTACTGCAAAGCACTTTTACAGTACCTTTGATTCAAAGAGAACAAAACTTTGTACAAAAATAAGTATAATCCAATGATTTGGACAGTTAAGAATATCATCCAATATTTAAATCCTCCAGAGTTTGATACAGAGCCACTTCCTTCCAAAGCCTGTGACTGTTATTAATGGCTCATCGTCACTTCTTGAGGAAGGAAATAGATTTTTTAGTTGGCAACACCACCTGAGTCAAAGATTTTACACTCTCCTGTAGAAAGTAAATTGAGAATGTCAGCTGAGACATCTTCACACAGACAATGCTATCTTTCCTCCTTTTCAGAACAAGGACTGATAATTGTGTTGGGACTTAGTCCTTTGCCTTGTTCATGGATAACATGACTTTCTAAATAACATACCTCTCTCTGTGTGCGGAAAGAGAATCAGTTCCCATGCAGGGAAACTTGTTCAGTAAAGATGGTGATGGACATATTCCTGGAACACATAAGAAACTGGGAAAACTCATTGCTTCCTACACGGGCTAGAAGGTAGGTACCAAAGAAGCCTGTTAGCTGGAGGAAAAAGGATGATCTGGGTATGTGTGGAGAGAACACAAAGGGACGAACTAGCATTTATTTAAGAAGAGACACAAAGAAAGTGATCTGACAGCCTGGGAAAGAAAGGAAAAGCAAGCTCAACAGCAATCCTCCTGCCCTTCCTCACATCTCACCTTTCCAAACCACACCAGTTTTGCTTAGCATAGCTTTTCTTTGTCCCTTCCTTCCTTCCTGCTCCTTGCACTTTGATCCCCAGTGCTTCCCATGTTATCTTTTCATTCTAGCCCTCTTTTCCATTGCTCACCTGCCTCCCTCTGTTTCATTTGCTTTCCACAAACACTCATCCCTGCAGATTTCCAAACAGCCCTGCAGAACTGCATGACTGTGAGATGCCCTGGTTTTGGGTGGTCTCACACTCTCTGGAGCAGACTGCCTGCAGGCAACCCTGCATGAGCCTTATGCAGTGACTGGCTGCTTTTCTGCCATGGCTCTCCCAAGTCATTCCCACAGGTTCACTTGGGAAGCATTTCTTAACTCATGGTTTCTATTTCCTTGGTTCCTTCCTTCCTTCAGAGAATTTTTCTTGTTATATTAACACCATAAAATACCTGAAGACCTTTAACTTGTGGACGTACTGGTGCTGCCAGTGTTGCCATACTGTACCTGCTAGCTGAAAAGCAGGACACATACAGGCACACGTCTTAGCTTGGATGCCAGTCAGCTCCTATTACACGTAAACCTCAGTGAGGCTGGTCCCACCATACTGACCCCACAGGGAGTGAGCCAGTCGCTTCAGGACCCTGGGTGTTCATGGCCTGGTTTAAGGTCTTCATAACACAGAAATAAGACAGATGAGGCTTAACATGCAATTTAAGTGCATTCTTAAGTCAACAGTTACTCTACCTCCTTTTTCACTGAGCTGAGCTTTCTGTCACCTCCATAAAACTTCTGCAGTGTATTCAATGTCTGACTGCCTGATTGTTGATCCACTTTTATACAATGAACCTTTTTATTTCTGTATTAAAAAGGCTTTATCACTTTCTCTTTAAAGCATCTAACCTAAAGGGATTTCACTAGCTTTATAAAGAGGCTTTTTTAAAAGAAAGATTCATAAGTGACAACACCCATTCTGTGCTTTATAAAAGCATTTGCAGTATTGTTGACGTCAAGTTTTAAACTATAACATGCAAGACCTTAGAAAATGTGACTTAAAAATAAATTTAATCTGTCATTCTCATTTGCCTCCTTCTGAGCTCATAGGCTAGAGTAAGACCAAAAAGGGAAGCTTTTTCTTCAGACCAGCAGCAGCAGAAAGGGTTAGACTCTTTTTTTTTTCTAGGGACTATTAAGTTCTCATGCATTCACATAAGATCAGTAGATCATTAATTTAGCTGTATGAAAAACCAGGAACTGGGAACTCTGCCCTTTCCTGTTACTGTACATGTTTTTCCTCTCTCCTACTTGTATGTGAAGTACCCAATAAACCAAGAGGTGGCTTTCATCATACTAGGGAAAACATTATCGTAGCTATATTTAGCCAGCTTGAATGCATAAGGAATCCTCCCCTGCCCCCCCCCCCCCGCCAAAGACTGCAGTGTCGCTTTTCCCTCTAGTTCTCCTCAAAGCAATCTTAGAGCCTCCTTAAGGTTTAAGTATTTCTTTTCAAGCTGGTTCCCAATACCTTTCCACTCTTTTCTTCCTTTTATCCCTGTCTCCCATGCACTACTTGGGATGGCTTTTTTTCTTCCTAACATCACAAATATTTTGCTTCCACACAGGACATATGGTCTCCACAGAAGAAAAGAAAGAGGGAATATTTTCAGAAGGAGCTTCTTGTGGGTCACTGGAGACTCAGGACTGTAAACATTCTTTCCATGTGAAAAGAGCTTTCCACATACTGCTGAAACCTCAGCCAGTTAATGAAATTTTTGCTAAAAGTCTTGTGTCTTTGACTAATCTCTTCACACTAATGAAACCAGCCAGATACAGAACAAGACCTTATCAAGCTGTATACTCAGGCTGAGGAAAGCATACAGCTCTGGCTCTTGAAGGATGAATTGCAGATCTCTTTTTGAAGGATTTATTTTCTTTTCATGTAGTGAAACTCTGATCCGATCCCAAGGAATGGGGAGCAGTTCAGAGCCCAAGATGTCATGGAGCAATGGAGAGAAAAATAGAAAGGACAAGTGGACAGGCCTAAACCAGTTGTTTTATATGTGTATCGCTGCTATAATTACATAGCCCTGTGAAGGATGGAGTTATGTTATAAAGTGGAGGGAGTTTACAATTTTACAAAAACCTAAGTCCATTCACTCTTCCTGGAGTGAGTCATCCCACTTGGGTTTGGCAAATAGCATCTGGGTGTAAAGACTAGAACTTTGGGAGGGGAAAAGATCTAGTGGAAAAGTTGGAGGTTTGCCGTGCAAGAGATCCATGTGCAAAGATGGAGAAGGAGCTGAGATTCACCAGTGTTCAGTTCTCAGCATTATACTTCTAAATGTAACAAAGTGTAAGAGTTGACATAATAAGATTTCTTAACTTAGCTAAAGTTACTGGAAGCAGCAAGGACAATGAGGAATGAATTGCAACCAACAGAAAGTAGTTCAGTCCAACAGTTAAACACAACTGAAATCAGACTTTGCTACCCAGTAAGACTGAGTCTGAAACAGCAACTGCTCTGCAGGAGACAATAAGCAATCAGATGATCTAGCAGCTGCCTTTCCAGAAAGTAGTGATATTGTTATTTGTTACACTTTAGGAATAATAGTTTATCTATCTTAGAGTTTTCTTTTCTTCCCTTCTGTAAAAACATTGCCTGTTAGCAATTTGATTCATATATTAAAGCAGTAAAAATTATCCTGTGGAGCCCAAGAAAGATTATTACAATGTCCCCAGGTTTCTGGGTAACACCTGTTTTCCCTCATGACCCTTTCAGTTTTGATTCCAACCCTTGCTGCTGCTCATCAAATCATGACATTATACAGATAACTGTAAGGAGGTTAACCTTGACTAAATATCCTGGTCTTCAGCCCTTGGAAGCCATCAGGACAGTAACATATTGATATAAGCATCAGCTCCATGAGTTCACAGAAAGAAAGAAAAAGAAATGAAGTAAGAGAGAATGGTAACATATACCTGGAGCATGCATGGAGAAGGTTGATTTACAAGAGACCTCAGGTACAAAAGAGCTTTAAGTTCTTGTACATAAAGTGGTATCAACCTGAAAAAAACAAAAACAAGTCAGTATGAAACTCTGATGGGAACACGAATGTTGCCCAGTCAGGCCCACAGCAGTTTGAATTTAATAACATAGGTTACAGTAGTAAACACAGAATTTGCTGCTGAAAGAAAATCCTGCCAGAGATTAATAGGTAGATTTTGCTGAAGTGTATGCTTTTGTGACTTCTATGTGTACTAAATAGATGTCTTCCGACGTAAGATCACACATTCAGCCTTAGCAAAGCATAACTAAACAGAGTGTGAGAAACCATGCAACACAGAGAGCTGGGCTCTCTTACCAGACATCCAGGCTGTGCAGAGCCACCTTAAACAAATGAACCTTTGTCTATTTGCTTTTCTTAAAGCAAAAAATGTGCCTCTACACCAGAAGAAAATAAATGTGAAGGAAGCATTAGATACTCTTTGAAATTCGGATGGGACCATCAAATCAAAGAAATTCTGGGAAGTGTGAGGCCCATGTGAAGAGTACAGTAGGTAGTTCAGTAATCTGCAGAAATGTTTGTACAGCTAGTAAGTGCCTGTAGTGATATACTTGAGAACATGGATCGTCTGTGTCTTGTTTACTGCTTTATGAAAGATGTTTTTTGATATTAAATAAAGGTTTTCTAAGTAGAAAAAGAAAATCAGAGCATGAACATAATCAGTGTCAGAATAATCATTCAGGGCACACAATCCTTTAATGGTCATGCTTTGTGCTGGTCCAGCTAAAACAAACAAGCTAGAAAAAGAAAACTTGTAATGTGGAAATTTTCAGTTAAAAATTACAATAGAGATATCTACCTACCCAAATATTGATTGCTATCTGTAAATTTTTCAATTCACAAATTCTCAGTCTAGTAAAACCCCTCCATATTATTCACATATGAATGCCAGAACTTCTTGTTTTCAGCCAACTCTTTTACACAGTTATCAAAAAAATGGCACCTCAAATATGTTTATACTTTTAGAAAGTGTAAGTCCTGAAACAGTATTATATTTTCCTGAATGCCCTTAAGTATGTGCGTACCTTTCTGAAGTTCTGGTATGACAAACAATCCATTTGATCATCATATATATGAGCTAATTTCAAACAGAAAATTCTACTTAGCAATTTGTTTTCATTCTGAACTGGAACAAAGAAAATATATGAAGAAAAGTTTCAAGAAAAAAGTTCTTCAGATGGATTGAAATACTTGCTTTGTTCCATTCTCATTTTTCCTTATTTTACACAATGTTGTAATCTGTAATAAAAGTGTGAAGTGAAAGTCATTTTAAAAAAAAAAATAATCTTTTGATATGGTTGGAAGCTGGTTTTTTCCCTAAATATAATGTTGTCATGCTGATATGGAAAACTTATTTCAGATGAACAGCAGAATACTTCTGAGCAGAAAAATAGTCCATCAGAAATATTTTGATTGCTGCAGAGCTCCACCAAACCAGCTCACCCCTTGTCAGAGTCTATGGGAACAGTGAGTTGGGTACCATATTGTCTGGCTCTTTTGGAACACAGGATGGAACCACCCATACTTTCATTAACAATTAAAAACTAGTAATGAGCAGAACAGCAATACATTTTTCCTGAGAGAAACTGCACAGAACTGAGATCATTTCTCAAAGAAGAAAAAACAGGGAAGTGACTCAAAGAAAGAACAAATGTGCAAATATTTGTTACTCACAAAAATGTGTCCACCTGGACTGTAAAAATTGTTAGTGAATTACACCCCTGATCTTTCAGATATGTACTGCATGTTCTTAATTTTACATGGACATGCAGATTTTCAAGGAAATAATTCAAACGTATTGATTTAGTTACTTATTTAATTGCTTAGAGGACTATCTCCTGAGTTTGGGATTTTTCGTGAACCCAAGGGATTTGTTAGCTCAAATTCCATTTATGACTTTCGGTTCTTTTAAAAAAAACTCATCCTAAATATATACTTCAATTAGAACTCAAGTGACTCTGAGAAGTGTGAGAGGTTGAGAGCTTTGTTGAAAGTCCAAAATCAGACAGCTAACCTCTGACTCCAGAAATGGTCTGGTAATAGTGGGACCAGAGTATTCCCATGAGACTCTTTCATTTGGGAATGAAACCAGGAAATGCAGAAGAGGTGGAGGTTCAGATGATTCAGAAGTGATGCCTGATTTGATCCCATACTTTCTTCCAAAAGCATCAAGTATTTGGTCATTTCATCTATGTGTGTCATCTATCATCTCATGTATTTCATCCATATGCAGGACACTATTCCCTTTATATAGGTATGAAAGTAATTTAAAACATCTTCTTGATACAATCATCTACAAAAATCAGAGGAATTGCCTGATCCAGTTTTCCAGTTTGCTAAATACCTACTCAGCTGCCTAGTGTGGCTTTTCTCTAAGATTTCACAAAAAAAAAAAAAGTAATCCTTAGCTGGTTTCATTATAATATCTTTCCTGGCCCCAAATTCTAGTCTCAAGAAATATTATTCCTGCAATGGGTTTTTGCTCTAGACCCAGAGGGCATAATAAGTCTCAGCTGAAACTTTAAACAGGCTCTTGTATGTCCAACTACCTGCAACTGCCTACATCTATTTGAAGCGATACTTAGATCTGCCAGAAAAGCAGTATTACTAACGAGCCCCCACTGATTTTTCCTCTATTACCTGCATTGTTGTGACAAAACAAAATTACTTTTACAAACCATATCATCTGGCAACCACACTAAGTATTTTATTACTGTAACATTGAACATTTTAATACTTTCAGACTTTGCTGCTGAAAATGTGATACAGCATCCAGCATCTGGAAGGGAAATAGGGGTGTTACCCAGAGGCAGTAATTTCTCAATGCCTACAGCCAGGTCTGCGAAGGGTACCATGCCAGAACTGCAGGGCACCAAGGCAACACCCATACTAGTAAGTTGTTCGAGCTGCACATAAAAAGTGTCAGATTAGGCAAGATTTTAGCTACACATACCAGAGCTGAGGAGTGACAGGGAAATATTTCTTTAATTTATTTCTGTCCTGGCTTGAAGCCAGCCTTAAAGAACTGCTGAGGTAAGCAAGACTTTGACTGCATCTGCTCAGCTCTAGCTAGATGAACTAGTAGCAGCTAGAAAACAGAAGCAATAGATGAACTTTGCAAAGTCAGCAACAGCTATATAACAATTTCCTGATACATTTGAAGTAGGAGACCAGAAGGTGATTGAAACCTCAAGTGACACTGCTGATTGGCCTAGTATATAGAGAAAATCAAAGACACTGTCCTGGATCTATGTAGTTAGCAAGGCAATTTGCAGTTTGTGTCAACGAAGTAATAAACAGTAGAGAGAGTAGCCCCATGGGGAGGGGCAGGAGGAAGAGGGGAAACACACATGCACGGGTACCTGACGGCATGTGAAAGGCTGAGTCCAAAGTAGAACTGCTATGCACAGGGGACAACCTATCAGCCAGGACTTTGCCACATCAAGTGCTTAGAGTAAGTGTCCTGTCCTTTAGGGTCCATGCTGCCAGGCTGAACTGGACCAGAGGGGTTGAAGCCTGATTTCTGCAACTGAGTGAAAATGTTACAGGACAGAAATCACTGTTTGCCTGCAATACCCATCCCAATTAAAAAACAAACTTTGAATTTTATCCTACTTGGGGTTGGTTCTGTTCTTCTGTCTACTCCACCTAAATTCCCTTTAGCAACTTCTCCACAGAAGAAAGTATCATTTTTTTTAGACTATGAGAAATAATAAGCTTAATGGTTAACTCTGAAGGGTATTGACTAACATCCTTTGACAAAGGAAAACCTTAAATCTTAGCATGCTTGTTAGGAGAAGCAGGTTTTGATATTCCTGATAGAGCTAGCTAGAAAATGTCTTTTCCCTGGATAAATTTCAATGTGTCCTTCCATCTGCTTTTGCTTTTCTTCCAAAATACCTCTAGAATAGGCTGGGAGGGGGAGCGGGGGGGAGAGTTCAGCAATTAGTTTTCCACTTAGATATTTTCACTTTCCTACCTTTCCAGAAGCAAAAAGGCTAGACAATTCTCCCATCTGTCCCACTAGCTAGTGCTGCCCAACCGTTGCCACCCAGGTGTAATGGTGCACACACCTCATCTGGGAGGTCAAGATGACTCACATGTGCTAGGCCATTGCTGTTTCCATTCAAACTGGATCATTACTGAGGCTCTGCAGCTATTGACAAAAACTTGCCCTACTATTAGTCAGGAAACCAAGTTCCCTAGGGAACTCGGGAACCATAAATCAGTTTATAACAGCCTATCTTTTGCTTACACCAGTTTTAGATGTCTTTGTTAGGTCAATATGTTCCAGTGCTTTATTTTACATAGTTCAGTTGATTTTGTGACACACACCTCCCCCCCAAAAAACTATTGGAGGAAAAATAGGCTTTGTTTCCTTAATTTCATGGGAACCCCCACAGCTTCCAGTTCCCAAAACACAATGAGCGTGGGACATTGCCATTGTTGTGTGTTAGTATTCTTGCTGGAGCGTAAATCCCAAGGGAGTGAATTCCCCTATTTCAGGGGAACCTGGAATAGCAGAGGAAATTGCAGCTTTTTTTCCTCACTTCTTTTACAAGCCTGCCCATACTTTGGTAACTACTGGAAAGGATCTCTTCTACTTTTTTTAGTATCTTTCCCTTTGGTGTTGTAATAACGGTGAAGCCTTTTCTGTCAGTGTTAAGTACCCTCCTGTACAACGAGGGACATAATATGGTCAGAAACGGTCTTTTACCATCTCAAAAGATAAATCAGTGTTCTCAACCTTGTAACTTTGGTCTTCTTACCCCTGTATCCCCAGAAACCAAACAAGTAGCTCCTGTGGCTGACATCGAAACAACAAATGTTGCAGTGGATTTGTTCCCTGTTGTGACTGGACCTCACCTGATGGTAACATTCAACTTGTGTTGTCAAATCCAAGGAGAGGCTTTCCTGTCTTAAAGTGTTTGCTTACCTGTTTGTAGTCTTTGCTTTAAGTTTTGTTGATGACTCAGATGCTTATCCTTTAGTGGTGAAATCTGCGTGCAATTTAAAGGAGTACATGCAGTGTTCATGTGTCAGAAATTAAGCTGTAACTTGCTCACTTGTAGATCAAAATGTTTGTAAGTGGCTTGTCTTTACTTTTAGATGGGATTGAGTTTCAAGAAGGCGGAGTTTCATTATTAAGAACCTGAAAACATACTAAATCTGTAGAAACAGTAGAAAGAGCAATCAAATCATTTCATCAACTGACAATAGCAATAGACCACTTAAGCCGAATTTAGTTCTCTTCCCCAAATTCTTCAACATTTAAAAAGAGAAAAAAAAAAATCACAAAGTTAAGTAGCTCATTCTTAAGCCTCACACTAAATGTTTCAAGTAATTAAATTAATCACTTATTGTTTTAGAAAACTATTTTTCAGCCTGGGAATGTTGTTTTCTAAAGTGGATCACTAATATTATGATTAGCCAAATAACTTCTGTGTATAAACACAGAAAGTTCACTCTTTCCAATAAGCACACACACTGAGGTGATCTTTGTATGAGCTTTGAAATAGTTCTATTCAAGCCAGCAGAGTGGTAGCAACATAAAACTAATGCAATTCAAAGCCCTCAGACCTCAGCTACCTTATCAAAATTGATGTGGATTTCTCTTTTTCCTCCCTGCCTCCTGCAACCTTTTCTTCAGACAGGTGCAGTACTAGTCACTTAGTGAGTGTGAGGCCACTGAGTACCTCACTACCTGGGCGACTGAGTGACACCTTACCAATAGTAACTGTTTATAGTTATACTTCCTAGCCCCAGACCACCTGCCTTTAAAGAATGCTAGATGTTTTCTATCAGCTTTACCACATCTAGTTAAACTCTTATTCTCCTTAAGTTGACAAATCGAATTGATTTGCATCACCCATCTTATAAGTCTTTTTAATCAAAACCTGTTTGGGACAGTTCATTATTTCATTTGGAAACCACAACAGCTTTACTTGTCTTTAATTTCTGGGTAGTTCTATGTAGAAGCTGAGATAACGCTAATTCTAGTTTTCTGAAAATTCCCCAACACTTCAAGACTCCTGTGGATAAGGTACAATTTAAGTCCTTCCTGAGGAACTTCACTGATGTTGAGATCGTTCCATATGCTTACTGCACTCAGGGCATCATTCAAGTGTATATAGGAATTATGCACAATCTACTAATCTAGGACAATGAGATGCTTCTCTCCCAAAAAAGGCTATCCTATGCAGTGACCTACACTTTACGTAGATCCTCTGCTCAGAGGTAAATCTCCAGCTACACCAGTAAGGATGAAACGAAGTTTTCCTGACACTATATTGGAATTCTATCAGAGGGAGTGTCACATGACTGCTTCTTTCCTCCCACCTGAAAAAGCGACCGTTATTTGACTACAGGGCAAAAGGCTAGGTAGCACCCATCCATGTCAGCTCCAGAAAAAAAAAGGCAGTTTCTGCAAAATAGAAGTATATATTTTGAAAACACACACTGCTTCGCAACAAACCCTTAGACATGGCAGAGTCTGCATTACAAATTCAAACATTCAGAGTGCAGACTACAAAACACTGGATCAAATAATTTCATTATATCCTGAAGTATCAGCTTTATACCAGGAGCTCTGGTTTTATTTAACTGTTTTTGTCAAGCAATACTAACTTCAAAGGAGTGATTCAAAGTAGGTTACCTGAATTAACTCTTCAGCGCCTTTGGATGAGGAGCAATATGAAGACTTACCCAGTCTGCAACAGATCAAGAATTGTTTCTTGTCATTCTTTCACAGCTCTAGCAAAGATTAAAAAAAAGCAGCAACAAAAAAAAAAGAACAAAAAACTCCCATGCACTCTTAGAAGCTTTCATAAGCCAACATCAACAAAAATTACAAATCCCATCTTTGGGACATGATCATTCTTTAAGCTTTGATTTTTTTTTCTTTTTTTCTGGTTTTCAGTTTTATTTTAAAATAAGGTTGTGTTTTGTTATTTGTTTTTTTTAAAAAAAGAATTTAGAACAATTTTTATCTACTAAAATGACCTATAACAAGACATTTCTTGTCTAAAATTATCTATCCAGCCTTATGCAAGGCAAATGCTCAAGTATAGGAAAGGAAACCAAGTAAAAAAAAGTAGGAACAGTAGAAAATATGGACTACACTATTACATATTGTCCTGGTTTCAGCTGGGATAGAGTTGATTGTCTTCCTAGTAGCTGGTACAGTGCTATGTTTTGAGTTCAGTATGAGAAGAATGTTGATAACACTGATGTTTTCAGTTGTTGCTAAGTAGTGTTTAGACTAAAGTCAAGGATTTTTCAGCTTCTCATGCCCAGCCAGCGAGAAAGCTCGAGGGGCACAAGAAGTTGGAACAGGACACAGCCAGGGCAGCTGACCCAAAGTGGCCAACGGGGTATTCCATACCATGTGACATCATGCCCAGTATATAAACTGGGGGGAGTGGGAGTGGGGGGATCGCCGCTCGGGGATTAACCAGGCGTCGATCAGCGGGTGGTAAGCAATTGCACTGTGCATCATTTGTATATTCCAATCCTTTTATCATCACTGTTGTCACTTTATTAGTGTTATCATTATCATTATTAGTTTCTTCTTTTTATATTCTATTAAACCGTTCTTATCTCAACCCACGAGTTTTACTTCTTTTCCCGATTTTCTCCGCCATCCCACTGGGTGGGGGGGAAGTGAGTGAGTGGCTGCGCGGTGCTTAGTTGCTGGCTGGGGTGAAACCACGACACGTATATTGAAACCAAAGAACACATCTATGCTGACACCAACAAGTTAATACAGCTTACATAAGGTTTCTCTAGCTTTAAGATGAGCAGGGACACGTGAAAAACAAGGCATCTACTGATTGTAGATCAATTTAGAAAGTTGTCTTTTTTTATTAAGAAACATTTCCCTATAGGTGTGAAAAGGCTTGCCAATTTGTATCAGCCAGACCATAAATAATGACTCATCTGCAGTGTCTGACCTTCACAAGTCCCTGCTCGCAGTCCATCAAATGAATTTGAGGGCTGATTTTGAATAAAGGCCTAAACTTTTTAATTTAACCTTCCTTCTCCCTATAGCCTTATGAGATTCCCTTGTGCTAGAGCCAATATCGCTTTTTGACTCGTAATTTATACTGGCTTCTTCCTAGATCAGAACAGTAACAAAATTGTATGCAGTGCATCTCTTAATGTGAAAATCAATTTTCTTAAGAAGTGCTACAGCTGGGCAGTATTTCTTTACTTCATAGTTGCAGAATAAGAAGTGTCAAGCTAAAGAACCTGAGGGCTGGTTACTGCAACTCCTAGGCAGAAATGGTGGTACTACCATTACACACTTAAAGTTATAGCTCCTAAACATCTCCTTGGAGTACCACTCCCAACTTTGGTCTTTGGGAGGGCTGCCATTAATACTGGTGGTGCTAGGATTTCTCACCTAGCAGTTAAAGGATTAGACACTTTTCCAGGTACAGACCTACAAAAAATTTTTGAAAAAAAAATAATTAGAAGCAGAGGTCTGGCCAATATAAACTGGTGTTCAGTTTACTGAAAACAAAGCAAGCTACATCAGCTGAGGTAATAGCATGTAATTCTTAGTGCATCATTCTGACTCATATCATATTTGTATAAGTAAGATTTACTGAAGCAAGTAGTCCAGCCAGGAAGACTTCCATGACCATGTCTTACATGATCAGAGCCTACGAGGACTCTCTGTTTAGAGTGATTCTACCTTGATTTTACAAGCTGCAGATTAAGCTAATCTCAGGACAAAGTCCTCAGAAAGGCTGTCAGGGAGCTGCTAGACAGCTGATTTTCTCATCTTCAAATGAATCCATTTACAGAAACAGGAGAGAGCGGGAGACATACAAAGCCCAGCATGGAGGTTAAACAATACCCATGGAAGGACACAATGTGATACTGCTCCTAACTCTTAGCCATTTGACAAAGGAGAACATAGGTGTCAGATTATAGTCCCAGGTTCCTATTGTTTTCTAGTGCTGTCTAGTTCTCATTAAAACATGAGGCTCAGAGTTTACATCTGGTACAGCATAGCTGGCTGAAGAGAATGGTTAAACTTATAAATAAACACTAGATTTCATGTATAAGTGAATTGTGTAAGTTGGTACCTGATTGTAACAGCTTTGCAATGATACTTACACATTTTATAGTGGAAAGAGAAAAGTCAGAGATGTGTAAGGAAAATGTTTAGAGGGCTAGAATGACTCCATACGAGGAGAGACTGAAGGCAGAGACTGTACAGTTTTAGGATGAAATAACTAAGAACAGACACAGCAAATACAATAGCTGTTACTGGGATGGTAGATGATTCACTGAGGATCATTCTTTCTTATAGTTCAGAGCCAAAGACATGCAGTAGAAATCAATGTGTAGGAAAAATGTATTGCACGTTGTATGTTAATTATGTGAAATTTATTGCCTCAAGATATCACCATATCTAGATTTGGGGAGGTCTGTAAAAAGAGCTAAACATTCAGGTAGGTCTTGTCTTACTCAGGCAGATTATAACAGCATTTGCATTTAGCTGTATTAAAAAGACAATAAACCTTCATCCCTAAAGTAATAAATTAAGCTAACTTCCTCCATTCTCGTTATTCCCTAACACTGTACACTTCCCTCCAGCTGATGTCTGACTGTGTTAACATCACTTACTTCTGATCTCTATACATAGGAAAGCACTTTCAAGTTCCTGAAATCGAAACTGGTTAAACTATTTCAAAAACTATTTGTTTGAAGATGCATTCAGATCTCATCATTTTCAAGTTAAGTCTAGTAATTGACTGTACAATCACAAACCCTAGTGATGTTTAGGAAGTCTTGCTTTATAGCCCAGTTTCAGATGGCTTTCTGTGGTTGTTTGGAGAGATATGCTAAGTTTTTACTCACCCAAAAGGTATTGTTCATACCTGAAACTTATTCAGCATCAAATTTGGGTTTGTTTCCTAATTCTAAGACTCTGTCTTTGCTCAATCAGAAACAGAATTCCAGTATTTTTCTAGCTGACTTGTATATAAGGAGTTCCAAACAGCTGAAAACAGATTTCTGCCTGGTTTTAGCACAGCTTGTTCCAAGATTCCCCAAGAATTTAATTACCAGTCTTTGATATTTCAGAAGTTTCTCATATAGCATGTGTTGTACCTCACATCCATGACGTGCTTTCATCCAGGAGTTGTGATGGATTTTACAATGTCTGAATCTTCATGCCAGAAGCTGGAGCTGATTTTTACCCTCCTTTTCCTCATATTTTTAGATAGTTTTGACTAATCTTTTACTAGAGGAGCAAAAGGAAATTTGGCAGACATTTTTCTTTCTGTCATTCTGAGACATATAAATGGAATATATATAAAGAATATAGATGCAAAAGAATAACGATATTGTGTGCAGCAAATGGTACGAGTAGTCATGCCACTTAGGTAACTTGTGAAGCTGGGATTTCCAATTGCAAGTTTCTTCTAAATTGCCTGGCACTGAGCCACAGAAGACAAAATCTTTTAAAGAGGTGTTAAACAGGATCCACCAAACGCAATACTCAGAGATACTAGCTACTTTTGAAAATCCTAGGTGTTAATTGCTGCAGTGATGGTCTTGTGATTTCAGTTTGTTCCAACGTCAGATTTGAATATGTCTTTTCGTGACGATGGAGTTCTACTTTTGAATGCCACATACTTATTTATTGGGGGATGGAGGCTAATTTCCAACATTCACACTTCAAATTCAAGCAAGGTCTGTGGATGTAACATCAAGACTGATACAGACTGTGGCTGTAGCATCAAGACTAATATGGACTGTGGTTATCACTAATTTTCAGTTGGAAATCTGTACTAAAATCAAAAAGTAGCAAATAGATAGCCAGTATTTATCATTTGAGAGCAAGTAATGTAGTAAACCAAGTATCTGATACCCTAAATAGAGAAGACACCATGGTCAATTAATGTACCTGATGAACATGGAGCTCTATTTAATATTTCCCACATACCAAACACCAGAGTTGTCATGACACACTAAGACAATATCTGTCCCACATTGAAGTACTGACACTTCTACTTTATTCCTCTACGATTTTAAAAGACATTCAGGAGAAAAATATGGAGGAGCATGTGTAATATTTTTGATGTCCTTGCTAAAATTTGTATGGGTTTAAGTGCACTGGATGTAAGCATAGGAGGTAAAGAAAACAATGGACTATGCCATCGTAAATTGCAGATTTTGTACCAAGGAAAAGCTGTGGAGCAGAATAACTGATACAAAACTGCTCAACTGTAGGAAAAAAAATAAATCATTATCTCTTGCTATTGAGGAATACAGCAGCAGTAAGGTTACTATTTACTCTTCCCTGCAATAAAACAAATGCAACTCTTTTGAAATCATTGGCTACTTGTGTATGTGGCACAGCTTTAATTTTTCAGAATTATGATGCCTTAATTCATTCATTAATCCTGTAATAATTTCACCATTAGTAGTTAACAAAAAAAAAGTAGCTATCAGAATTGTAGACTACTGAATTTTAAAATAAGCTAACCCCACACTGAACTTCCATTGGCAAATAATACCTAACCATGGTTACCAGCTAGCCCAAACTGCAGATTTTTTTGCCTATTTACATAAAAGAAACAAAGAATTAAATATAAATTAAATACAAATGCAAGTGTATTAATCTCATTACTTGTTCTTGCCAAATCCCAATTCTCCCTATCCACTAAAAAGGTAACACAGATAGAAAAGCTGCATACCAGAGGGTAGTAAAGAGGCAAACAATAAAGAGAACTGTATGGAATATTGAAGTCCCAAAACATAGACTGTCGAGAATAGTATATCACCAACAAATGGTTGTATGTGTAAATAGATGAGAAAAGCTTGACTGCAGCAAAGAAAGGGTACAAGGTGCATATACAGTCATTGCCAGTTGCTGTACAGGTTTGACTAAACTTTGCTGGGGAAATGGAACTCCAGAAAGGTCCAAATGAATAGAAGATAAATGCTTTAAGATAATCGTGACAAAACTGCAACAGGCACAAATTATTTTGCTTGTAGGAGTTTTGGCACATTTTAGAGGACCACTTATGTGAGTGTCACATGAAACTCATTTCAAAAACGTGGGAGTGAAGTACATGCTTCCACTGGCAGGATAGCATACAGATTGTGTCCCAGAAAAGTCTGAAGCCTGCATGAAGGACCCCATAGATTTTTTGCCAGTTTGTCCTTTATTTTCTAAAAGTACAAAATGTCAGAAGTAATCTAGCAGCTCCTTGAATCAGAGAGCAGCACAGAGTACAAACTGTTCCAGTTTGAAGAGTTACATAAATACTGCAAAGGATATATTTTGTTGCTATTCATCCACCTCATCCATCCACTTCAGTGATTAAAGTATTACCTACTGCACACTGATACAAGAAAACATGAGAAATTATAATTCCTTGTTAAAGCCCTGATGAACTTTGCATAGGCAATGAAGAGGCACACACAACTACACTAGCTAAGTCACCAGCTGTGGAACTTGTCCCTTTCTCTAAGCATCTCACAACTTGATTTCATCAGATCTTGAAAGTCTCATCACCTTGCAAGACTGGACCACAAGATCTAGATTTTCTCATCCTGTTTAGTGGAAAAGGGACAAAAAGACACCTAATTTCCCTTTCTTTCCATTTCTAAGCCACTTTTCTGTATGTATAACTTTGATTCAATATGACGTAAACACAGTCAGCTGAACAAACTGAATCCTTCATATCCCAAACGGCCTACAAAATAGAAACAGATGAAACAGGAAAAATACACCACCTGAATGGCTGCAGACACTAGAGACCTGCTGAGACCCTTGAGACCTAATCACTGGCAAATTATTCCTTATAAACATTTCCTCCTTACATTAGTGAGAAAAATGAAGCCAACTGGGCTCCCATATATGCAATCAATAGGCGGCACACACCCTCAGGTTATTCATTTGATAACAGCACAGCACTGAT
The DNA here is from genome assembly GCF_000737465.1 of Haliaeetus leucocephalus. Lineage (NCBI taxonomy): Eukaryota > Metazoa > Chordata > Aves > Accipitriformes > Accipitridae > Haliaeetus > Haliaeetus leucocephalus. The sequence goes on along the minus strand of NW_010972477.1, from coordinate 121,018 downwards.
ACTGTAACGTGATACAATTTATTTGCTTAGTGTATTTATATATACCCACTTATCCAACACATGGAGCTCAGAATTATGTTCACTGTACAAGCTGGCCATTGCAGGCAAAGATGTATTTGGATTAAAATACATCAATATTGGTGGGAGCATGTTCCTGAGATTTGCTCACCTCAAAGAGCTGAGAGCACCAGGTAGATCTCTGGAAATCCCATAGAACAGTCCTGGGAGGGCAGGCTTTAGGGGAGAACATGGAAGAGAGCTACAGCATGTTTCTATGCTTGAAATAAGGTGCAAAAACTCCATTGAGTGTCAAAGCCAGCTGAAGTCCACAGGGATCAGTGAACTGAGCTCAAAGGGGTTTGGATCAGGCCCAAAATGACTACTCACACCAGTGTGACATTTCATAGAAGATTTGTCTGTCGGCTTCTATTTTTCAAAAGAAACAGCTTATAAGCACTTTGGAAATGTTAGGAATCTTCCTGTAGATATTAGTAATGTACTTACCAGGCACATCACTTTTTACCCGTATTAAGCCCATGAGGTCTAACATGTATAAATCTGTTTACAGTAACACTGCTGATTGGGACTGTATTTCAGATTCTTTAGTCAGGCAATGACTTCATAAATATATAAGGTCTCATGTCAAACTGCTATTCTTTTAATAATGAGAATAACTAACAAAATATTGAAAACTTTTGGAAAGGAACTCAGACCTTGCTGAAGGAAAGTCTTACTTCTTAACTGATATATAACATTACATCCTCAGTGTGCTCCAAAACAATTCTGAAAGAGAAATCTTTATAAAGTGAAGTAGATATGAGGTAAAATATCATGCTTTGCTTTGGGATTTGCTAGGCTTCATGTCTTTGAGCTTTCATTTTTATTATAGTTTGTGAATCACTGGAAGGAAGCCAGGATTGCAAGTGTTTCAAATTATGTAAAAACAAATAAGTAAATATGCAGTTCCAGTATAACCTGAAGGTTACAAGGACGATCTCCAGTTTGGCCCCTTTCTTGTTAAGACTGCAATTTCTTATACCTCTACTTGATAAAAACATTCTTCAAAATGGTTTTTAGTTTTTCATGCTATCAAGGTAAATAAATTTAAGACTTATGGTACTAGCAGAAAAAGCCACCAGTCCTAAAGCCAACTGTAGACAACTGAGCACACTCAGACAGAGCACTAGTCAAAACAAGAGCTGTTCAAAACTCAGCATCATGATTTGGGACAGGTCATCAGCAGTTGTGAATCATTGCCATCCTTGGATATAATTTACATCACCTAAGAGCCTGGTTGGAAACATTGATCAGTTTGTGTTTAAAAACTTTCCCTCTGTCTTTGGGTTATGAAGCAAAGCACAAACTCTAAGCAGCAAAATACCCTTATTGTTCACATTATAAGCTTCTGATATCAGTGACTTCCAGTGGCTTCCATCCAGAAATAGAGCTCAGGATGTGTTCATGTAAAACACAGCCCTCATTTGTCAACCACAGTTTCAGTGTGTAGGACTATTAGCAATAAATGATACCCAGTTTGTGGGCAGAAACCTGAGAATCTGCACACAAGATGTGTGTTGAAAGTTTCAGTGGGAGATAGTTGAAGAGTTAGAAATAGAACATGAGTACTTTCTAAGACAAGAACCTCTTCATCTTGATGTTAAGTTGCTTAATGTCTGTAAAGCAATTTGAGATGCTAAGACTGTAATATATTGCCAAAAAAGCTATTGCTATTTTCATCATTACTATTAACTTTGATCTTTTCTTTTATTTTCCTTCTGTGGTTCTTTGTGTCCTTTAATTGTCTTTGTCTTTCACTGTTTTTGTCTCCTTAAGACTGTAACATCTTCAAGACAGGAACTATTACTTAACTCTTCACAGCCTCATTGCTTACCACACTGTGGCCCTGACCACTACCTACAATTATGTATGTTACACATATTATATAACGTCAAGACTAATTCTCCAAGCAGTTTCTGTTTAAAATATATACATGGATAATTTTTCAGCTAATGTAAAATATTTGCTCGCCTCTATCAAGGTGTCATGGTTTAAGCCCAGCTGGTAACGAAGCACCACACAGCCACTTGCTCACTCCTCCCCCCCCACCCCCCGGCCTCGGTGGGATGAGGAGAAAATATCAAGAAACGCTCGTGGGTCGAGACAAGGACAGGGAGGGATCACTCCCCACTTACGGTCATGGGCAAAAGATAGGCTCGACTTGGGGGAGAAACAAAATCAATGTAATCTGCTACCAGTCGAACCAAACCAAGGCTATTGGGAAGTAACCCCCGACCCGAGAGCAGCTTCCCCCCCGCCCTCCCGCCTTCCCGCCTCAGCCCCACTCCCGGTTCTCTCTCCCTGGGGAACAAGGGACGGGGGCTGGGGTCGGTTCCTCAGCCCTTGTCTCTGCCACTCCTTCCTCCTCAGGGGGAGGAGGACTCCGCGCTCGGCCCCTGCTCCGCCGTGGGGTCCGTCCCTCCCGCGGGAGACAGCCCTTCCCCAACTTCTCCAGCGTGGGTCCTTCCCGCGGGCTGCAGTTCCTCACAGACTCCTCCAGCGCGGGTCCCTTCCACAGGCAGGGGGCAGTCCTTCCGTCACAGACTGCTCCAGCGCGGGAGCCGCCGCCATTTTGGGGGACATCCGCTCCCCCGCTCCCCCACGGGCTGGGGGGGACAGCCTGCCGCCTCCCCGCGGGCTGTGGGGGCATCCCCTCCTCCTTCCCTGGCCTCGGGATCCGCAGAGGGGTTCCTCTCACATCCCGCTCCCCCGACTCCCTCACGGGGCGTTCGTTCCCCTTCTGAAATCTCTTCTCCCAGAGGCGCTCCCGCCGTCGCTGAGGGGCTCGGCCGGGGCCAGAGGCGGGTCCGGCTCCCAGCCGGGGCAGCTTCCAGCAGCTTCCAGCAGGAGCCGGCCCGGCCGACCCTCACCCGCAACACAAAAACCCTGCCACACACACAAACCCAAAACACAAGGTTACAGAAACATAAAACTTTTTACATTAATCTGCAACTCCAGAGCACAAGTTTCATCCGATGAGCATGACCTGCATTTGCCTTAGGGTTCATTTTCAGCTAAATTGCTTGTAAGTCCAGCTAGAGAGACAGGTAGCTTCTATATATGCTAGGAAAGATCACAGCATGAGTCTTCTGCCAGTTTTGCCATTTCCAAAACTCAGAAAGGGTGTGAGTGTTTAAGAGGACAGGTACTTTGGATTTGGTGTTTGCTGCTCGAAGAACAGTGGTTACTACTCCACACCACATCTTTCCACCATGGCAGTGAGACCACCATGTTTACCTCTTCAAGAAGTTTGGCCAGGTTTCCATTTTAGCTCTGGCTGTTCCTCTTCCTGCAACAAGGGCAACCATGCCAGACCCACACTGTAGTCCAACATCCTTCACTCTGAAAAATTTGGGTTTGCTTGCACTGCAGAGAAGTTTTAACTAGCCCTTCAACTCATTATCTTTCTTCCACTTTTGCTGTCATATCTCAACACCTGTAGGTGCAATGACTTCTTACACTGGCACAGGTATTGCAGGGACAATAGACTCCCAGGTCCTGCAGCATTTGAGATAGGTCGCCCTGTCTCTGAGGAGGACTTGTTGCCAAAGAGTGAACGTGATTTTATGAGGAATCTGACTGACTATGAATATCTCCTGAAAGCATCAAAATGGAAATAGTGCTTACCTTCTGTGTTTTGAAGTTTTAGCTGGTGTCAAATACTCTCAAGGGGAAATAACCACAATGTTACCTTTGGATACAACTTTTCTGAAGGGAAAACATTTTACTGGATCAAGACCATAAAAAGGGAGTTAAATCTGGACTGCAAATATGAAATATGCCGTACAGATGCAAATGTTGTAGTTCTCAGACATACTTTAAAAGTATGTGAATGATTTGACTATGTTGTTCTAATAAGACTGATTCTGAGTTTGTGTGCAATTGCAGAGCATGTTTCACTCAGTTCTAACACTTCCTAGACTAATCCAGTCATTTCTGCTCATAGAAAATTATGGAAATTGTGAAATTTATTAAATCGTGCCTTGAGCAACATACAGTCGTGGCCCGGGAGGACGGTGTTAAATGATAAATCCTTTTACCAGAGTGAAGGAGTTGATTTCTAGAAAAAAACAAATGAGCAAGCAACTAAGAAAATTCTCAGACATAGAACATAGCTAATTTAGAGGTAGATTAAGGAATAATCTGTCCACACTACATCTGAAATAGTTTCATTTGGTATAGCTAGAATATCAACACCAATTTCTTAAATGACATCATTTGCTTTCTTTTCTTAAATAACCCTTCTTTCCTACATAGTTGAAGACCTCTCTTTTGTATCGTTCCATAAACCAAGTCTGAAAGAAAGGTAAATAAAATTAACCAAATAATTTCATCCAAGATTTTTCCTAAACAAATCTAATTTGGGGATACCTACACCATTTGGATATATATCTGTGAAATTAAGTGAAGGTTACACTTGAAGTGAGGACTAGAGTCACAGAATCAGAGCATCACCATGGTTGGAAGGTTCCTCTGGATATTGTCTAGTCCAACCCTCTTGCTCAAAACTCGATCACTTAGAGCAGGTTGCCCAGGACCAAATACATAATCACATTGTTAGATAACTTAACAGTTTAGATGTAGTTACTTGAAAGTCTTGTTTGACAACAGATCAGAATTTACAGCTAAAAAGCCTGAACAATTCTGGACTTAAAACATGGATGCTGAAAATAGGTATTTGTTTTAGTTTTAATAGTCACTGCAATTCTTAAACAGAATACATTTAATGAATGTTCAAGAACTACTAATTAGAAAGCACAAAGTAATTGGTCAAAATTCCTTTCATTTTAAAATTAGGCTTCCATATTAAAATCAGCTTCTAATGTGGCCATGCTTTTGTTTTGCCAGGCCCATGAGAAAATTTTCAAGCTGCAAGCAGAAGGGAATTCATACTTCTTTTCACAGTCAAGATTCTATACTTGTACTTACAGATTTGCTGGCAATTAAACCACGAAGCAATTCTCACCACAGAATCCAAAGGTTAAATTACTCCATTAATCCATAAAGTATTCTTCTCTTTTAATGGCATCACATGCATAAACATTTTCTATGTCAAAGAAACAGTAATTGTGTTGTATTTCATACCATGTATATCTGGACTATGGCAACAGCAGGAGTTCCCTACTTGTGAACAGAGCTGCCTATAAACACTTTCCATGCACTACTGAAAGTGCAAGTATTAATTACAGTAGCTGTTCAGTACAGATATACGTTTCCTACAGAGGAGCAGGAAGACAGTGTTTCTAATTTTAAAGACTGGAAATTTGGAGCAATAAACAATAAATGCAACATGTCTGGCCAAATCATTGAATAGGAGAGTATACGTAATTTAGACAGGACATACACTTGCATTCAAAGAGAAGGCGTGTTATGGGTTTGTGTGGTGGCAGGTTTTTTTTTTTGGTATCGGGTGAGGGTCAGCCGGGCCGGCTCCTGCTGGAAGCTGCTGGAAGCTGCTGGAAGCTGCCCCGGCTGGGAGCCGGAACCGCCGCTGCCCAGGGCGGAGCCCCTCAGCGACGGCGGTAGCGCCTCTGGGAGAAGAGATTTCAGAAGGGGAACGCCCCGTGAGGGAGTCGGGGGAGCGGGATGTGAGAGGAACCCCTCTGCGGATCCCGAGGTCAGGGAAGGAGGAGGGGATGCCCCCGCAGCCCGCGGGGAGGCGGCAGGCTGTCCCCCCCAGCCCGTGGAGGGGAGCGGGGGAGCGGGGGAGCGGATGTCCCCCAAAATGGCGGGGGGGGCCCCCGCGGGGG
>NW_010972477.1:91566-115201 GCF_000737465.1 Haliaeetus leucocephalus | reverse complement strand
TGGCGGGAGCGCCTCTGGGAGAAGAGATTTCAGAAGGGGAACGCCCCGTGAGGGAGTCGGGGGAGTGGGATGTGAGAGGAACCCCTCTGGGGATCCCGAGGTCAGGGAAGGAGGAGGAGCGGGGGAGGAGGGGATGCCCCCACAGCCCGCGGGGAGGCAGCAGGCTGTCCCCCCCAGCCCGTGGAGGGGAGCGGATGTCCCCCAAAATGGCCGCGACTCCCACGCTGGAGCAGTCTTGACGGAAGGACTGCACCCTGCCTGTGGAAGGGACCCGCGCTGGAGGAGTCTGTGAGGAACTGCAGCCCGCGGGAAGGACCCACGCTGGAGAAGTTGGGGAAGGGCTGTCTCCCGCGGGAGGGACGGACCCCACGGCGGAGCAGGGGCCGAGCGCGGAGTCCTCCTCCCCCTGAGGAGGAAGGAGTGGCAGAGACAAGGGCTGAGGAACCGACCCCAGCCCCCGTCCCTTGTTCCCCAGGGAGAGAGAACCGGGAGTGGGGCTGAGGCGGGAAGGCGGGAGGGCGGGGGGGAAGCTGCTCTCGGGTCGGGGGTTACTTCCCAATAGCCTTGGTTTGGTTCGACTGGTAGCAGATTACATTGATTTTGTTTCTCCCCCAAGTTGAGCCTATCTTTTGCCCATGACCGTAAGTGGGGAGTGATCCCTCCCTGTCCTTGTCTCGACCCACGAGCGTTTCTTGATATTTTCTCCTCATCCCACCGAGGCCGGGGGGTGGGGGGGGAGGAGTGAGCAAGTGGCTGTGTGGTGCTTCGTTACCAGCTGGGCTTAAACCATGACAAGGTGCTACTCAGGAAAAGAGGATTCCTCCTATGCTAATTCAATTTCTGTACTAATCTTAAGTAATAATGTTCATCTAAGATGAGGATATAGAGACAATCTTCCATTCTCTTCAGTGAAAAGTTTAGATCGAATCTGAATAAGATGACCTCAAAATAGCCTTGTTTTGAATCTGTCATAGGTCTTTCTTGATACAGACAGCTGACTTCATATACTACTCAAAGGAGGCTAACCAGATTTCCACCACAGCACGAAAGGTCAATCAAGTTGAAGCGGCTACAGACTCTAACTATATCCTGGAACATCCACGTTTACTGTAAATTCAGTTCTTGCGTACAGCAAAGTAATCACTTTATGGTGTCACAGTTCTACTGGAAAAAGGAAAAAGTGAAAAAGGACTGCAAGTGTAGCCATATGAAAACATGCCATCTAGGAAGAAACATGATGGAAACCTCTAGAGATGTAGCTGAAAGTAGATGCTTTTGTACTGCAAGAAAGTGAATGGAATGTTTTCTTACAGTCTTCTTCTTGCATAACCCAGAATAAGTCAGCTTGTTCTGAGGGTCTGGGCCAAATTATCAGAATGTAATTTGGTCTTTGGCATAGTCATCTTTGCTGGTCACCTCCTGTAAAATAAACTCAACACAAAGGGAAAGCCCTTTTGTCTCCAGTTAGTATTTTTTTTCACTAGTTCCCCCCTCCAACACAATTTCACCTTCTGTTTTGCAAGGAGCTTCATTTTGTGTTTAAAGAGAGACACAGAATACGTATTTGCATGGTGTTGCCTTGCTTCCGGCAGTAAAAACAATTATAATTCACTGTTATACATTACAGCAGGAATATAGTCATTTCATTATTCCATATCAGGTGATGCCTGATTAAGAATTATTTTACCCAGTCTATGATTTAAACGTGGTTTTAGTTCAGAAGACTTTGTTCTTGTTTGCATGTTTGTTGAAACAGAACAACGGCATGGCAAATGCTTATCTTTGCAGTATTTGTTCAAGAGAACAATGGCCTTGGAGGTAATACACTATCTATCAAGCTTGGTTATACTGCAGGGAGCAATAAAAAAAGAAAGTAGTTGTTTGAGTCTGATGAGGGAGATAATATATTGAAATAATGGTTCTTTTGTTTCCTTACTTCCCTACTAATTCCATTAGGACACAAACTTCCCCCTTGTGGTAAACAAGCATAGGCCTCTGTGGGTAGCCCAGTACCAACAGCAAGTTTGGCTTTTTGAGATCACACTATCAGACATGCAGAAGAACAAATGAGTATTTTAAATAGCAATTCAACCATATGCGATGTTGCTATCCTTATCTGTAGGAGAACTATAGTTAAAACACCAAATAAAGCTGAAATGATTCAATTTTACTGGAGGTTTAATCCCTTTAGAGTTAGTTTTCATACTGAGATAAGGGCCTTATTTCCTTTCTAATTTTGTGCTAAAAGAAAATGAGTAAGTTTGTTATTATCCTTTGTAAGTATTGATTTTCTTTTCGTTTTGACATGTTTCCTTACAGCCACAGAGCTGTCCTTTCCATTTTAATGAAAGCCATTGGAAATTTTATTGTGGCAATGCTGTTGTAGGCATAAGATTTTTTTGGTGCTTTTGTTCTGAACCTCCTGGGATTTATAGGTCAGGTATAAACATTTGTTGTGCAACCCCCACATTCCCTAAAGTGACTGAATAACTATGGGATACTGCCTGTGCATGTGCTGGAGTTAAATGCATTCAGAAAGCCTGGAAGGTTCACAATGGACACATATATGAGCATGCTTCCTTTTTTGGAACAAAAATAAACAAGTAGACTCAAGCTCAGAGGGATCAGAGATCACCCCTTTTCATCTACGTATCCAAACCCTCATATTAACCATGCAATAAAGACTAAGTATTTTGTTACAAGCAAGTTCTTCAGTCATTTAAAAATACTTCTGTCAGTTAGGTTAGGGGAATCTAAAGCAGAATTTGTCTCATTTAGGATTACACAGTCATTGCGAGACCTTCCTGCAAACTACTGAGCCAAGCTGTTACTTCATTGACATAAATTGCAATATTTCCCCTTTCTTCTTTAATATCTTTTTTCATTGCTTTTATGTTGTTGCCATATGATCTCATACTCCATAATGAGATGGCATATTCTACATTCTTTATTACCTCTGTAATCTAACGGGTTTGATATGGATTTCTCTTGGTGTTCTTAACTCGGGCTCTTTCCATGGCTCTTCTAATCCGACAATGTTCTTTATATGTATATTTACTATAACAATGTCATCACTTACACCCATACACTTGCAATGCAACGAAACATTCCCCATTCCTTATAGGCTGCTGAATCCTTTCCCTAGCAAACTTTATTCTAAAGCAAAGAGAGGCAGCAATTTGTGATAAGTGTACATAGGTCCGTGGCCTCCTCATCTATTCTGATTTAATATCTATCCCTCTCATATTCTCAGGGAACCACAAAGGTAATCACTTCTGAAAACTGGCCTGTAGATTAGATAATGGTATAGTAATACAGTGAGAAAGCTAGAGCAAAAAGACATTCTTCTGGAACATCTGAGTATCACTGAACCAAAAAACCCTGTGATTTTTAATGACTGATACAATCAGGTATTTTTTATTCCTACAATGGCTTGAAGTTACTAATGCTTTAGATCTTTTTCCAAGCTTCACCCTGTAAAATGCTGAATGTGTTTTAATAGATGCCAAATAATAAAATGTTATTCTAAAGTCAGATGAAAGTGAGATAACTCATCACTTCACAGAACTGATTTTTAAGACAGACCTTACCCTAAACTGGTACTATGATTCCTGCATTCAGCCTTTGACTATGAGTTAAACAATGAAATTAACCCAGTGTACAAGTAAAGATATTTTTTCCTGTTTCTGAAAACTCAGCATGTGATTCATAAATAAAAATGCAACATTTCCTTTCCCTATGTGATGGCTAAGAACTGTGAGTATACTGAGGCTCTTCAGTTCCACGTATGAATGAGCAGACCACAAAGCCATACATCATGCTTGGATCCATCTACTCAGCAGCCACTGAAAAGCTTTCTAGAACATAATATTTAAAGACATGTGTTGCTCTTTGCAGACTCTGTGACAGAATAACAGTTGATCTATACTGCAGTTTTGCTATCCTCATGCAGCAGAGTACAAGATTTAAAGCTTAGCTTTACAGCTACCTCTGCTCAACTATGGACTGAAAAATAAGACACCTGTTTTGTCACATTTTCAAAAAAAAGAATGGGTTCCAAAGCAAAGATACTATAAACTCCCTCAGAACAGTGAAATATAGTCAAATTACATTTGGATCCAGCTTTTCCATTACAAATCCCATAGGAAATTTTAGTTTGCAGATGGGAGGTAAATGTCTCAATGAGATGTGATCTAAGTGGTCCGGCAAGAGGTTTTTATGAAAAAAGCAACTAAAAAAAATAACAAAGATTTTATTGCTTTTCTCTTCATTCCTGTTTCTTTCACTTGCACATTCAAAGTCATACTCTAATTCATCAAAGAACCATTACTTTACAGAGATATTTTAATTACTGTTGTAGCGAAGAAATGCAGTATTTTTTATTAACATGATGTCTTCTGGACTTACCAAATAATACATTTGTTAATCATTTAATGAACCAAAATCCAGATATGGAACTTATCTTTTCACAGATTGCTCTACTGCTGTCTTCACAGATTCAGAGAAATCATCTTTTGTTATAGAAGAAGTCACTGTGCACACCCATTCATAGCAGTCAGCTAAGTCATATGCTAGAACCCCTAGTACTGAGAAGCTGTCAAAGAGTTTCATCAAAAATACCTCAGGACTATTTTAAGTGGAAGACCTCAGACCCCTGCAAAGAACTACTTTATTCCGAGTCTTTTAAATGTTCTTGCTTATGAATACCCTAACTTACTTCGGTTTGGTATCACCAGTGATAAGCAGTGGCAGCGACAGCTTCTCTTTCCTCAACTATACTCTTCAACTTTCTAATTCCTCAAACCAGCAGCTCAGCTTCAGTAGTCAATCCTTGTATTACATCTCCAAACTTTCCAAACAAGGACTCCAACCCCATGCCCTTATCTGCAGTCTCCACTGTCCTACCACATACAGCATTTCAAAGGAGCTGAATATTAACCCATAACATAGGCCACCAATGGCATATATCTCCCCACCATATGCATAGGAAAAGCCATCCCACTAGGGGATGGGATAGGACTCCATTTCCCTTGAAGTCAACACCTGTACATAAGGATTACATAAGATAAATGCTGTTCATCAGGCCAAAGGTCCATCTGCTGATTCCTCCCAGGACCCATAAACTCCTAAGGAAAGTAGAAGAACTCAAGTAACTGCAGAACATAGTTCTACAAGCTCCTCCCAGATTCCAGCAATCACTGTCTTGGTCACACTCAGAAGGTTTGCAGCAGATTGCAGTATTTAATAATCTTTGATGAATCTGCCTTCTATAAATTTGTCTTTTTGCTTCTTTGATCTTCATTTTTTCTGCATAATGATAACCAATTCAAAGCATAAAGTTATTATGATATGTAGCAAGTCAGAGCCAGCAAATTTAAGTGGCTAATCCAAGGTTACTCACAGTTTTTCATCAGATGAGCTACTGATTGGGCTTTTGACATCTCTGCTAAATCAACATTTCAACAAGTTGATAAACTACTGCCCCGTCTTTGTTCATCCCTTACCTTCCCTTGATTATTGCAGCAACTTCTTACAGACTAAATACGCACAGGAGAGTATTGGGTGCATATTCATTTGGCGGGGGGGAGGGGTGGGTATAGAGCAAGCACATGTTTTTCCATGTAATTACTCAAGGTTATAATTCAAGCACCATTCTAGGTATGAAACAAAGGTGTATTCATGACCCTTCCAAGGAAACAAACGAGATCAGGCAGATACAGATAGAGAATGTATCTTAGAAGGTATGTAAGACCCGACACATCCTTATTACAGAAAAACCATTGCCTTGTTTTGATGCAAGAGGAAGAGAGCATATGGAAGACTATAGCATGGAGTAATCTGTCTGTAAATAGCATACTATACTCACCATCCCCTACACAGGATTTGTCCGATTCAGGAAAAAGTCATAGTCTGTGTCAAGAAAAATAGATTTTTCCAAAGTCCAAATAAATTTTGGATTATATGTCTATCGTGATGTAGAAGCTGACAATGTCTTCGCACTTGCAGGAAAAGGCCTGCATCCTGAAACTCTTCCTCCCAGGGAAAAGACATAGTTAAGTTCTGCAGCAGACCCCGAACTGTGAATACCAGAATTCTGGACCACACACAGGTATAAAATGTTGAAGACAGATTTCTCAACAGGCAAACAATATGCTGTGAAGAACTGGCACATGAACAAACCTATAAAAATCTTCAGCATGCCACAAAAGGGGGCATGTTTTAGACTAAAGCCTAATGGAAAAATAGGATGTATGCCCTGTAAGATTTCCATTTTAATTTTTGACAGAAGTGACTAATATTTTTTCTCTTGTACAGTTTGCAACATAAATGTGGATATTAGCAGTTCCATGTATAGCAGTGAAAAAATCAAAGTGCCCATCACAGTCATTGTAACTGTTGTTATCTGTACATAACACTTATTATTAGTTATCTAACACTATTAGCTTGACTTAAGTTGTCATACCTTTACTGATTCCAAGAAGACTACATTGGTGAAGTAAGACATCACAGGGTTCTTTCTCATACATTGCAAAGAAGAGAATGTTTCATTAAAACTGTCATTTGGTCCCACTTAAATATTACTTTTTTTTTTTAATTTTGAATTTTTTATCACTGATTTTCAACAGTCCAAGGGAAGTTTTATGTTCCTTACATAACTGTCTGAATCCATACAGCCGACTAGTAAAATACAACTGTTCCACAGTGCGGACCACCTCAGTAGACAGGCCTACAGAATCACAGTGTGGTCTTTGGGTAACCAGAGCAGAAACCAAATGAGTGCGGCAGTTATTAGAAACATAAAGTCAGCAAGACCAAACTGCCTGAAGTTTATTTGCAAAACTAAAAACTAATTAACAAGAGGAAGCTGAATTAGAACATAAAGAATGTATCTGTATTCAAGATGGAATGAAAGCATTGGAACTAGTAGAACAGGCGAAAAATTTGCAAAGTTGAAAGTTTAGTTGGAATATGCAATGAATACTCAAGGGAAGGTGGTCCTGGGAATAGGGCACCAGAGCTAGGCTCAGGAGGCTTGATTCCACCATTAGCCTTAAAGGACCCTAGTTTTAGGAAGTACTGAGTATCCAAACTCTGAGAAGCTGGCCAATTTAAGGTAACAGGAAATCACAGACCACAGTGGTTGATTCTGGAAGGTCCCTCTTTGCTTATGGGAACAAATATACCCAAGCTAGAGTTCTGAATTCATTTAATTATAATCACTTCCCTAGCTGTCATGGTTTAACCCCAGCCAGCAGCTAAGCACCACGCAGCCGCTCACTCACTCCCCCCCCTTCCAGTGGGATGGGGGAGAAAATCGGGAAAAGAAGTAAAACTCGTGGGTTGAGATAAGAATGGTTTAATAGAACAGAAAAGAAGAAATAATGATAATGATAACACTAATAAAATGACAACAGTAGTAATAAAAGGATTGGAATGTACAAATGATGCGCAGGGCAATTGCTCACCACCCGCTGACCGACACCCAGCTAGTCCCCCAGCGGCGATTCCCCCCACCCCCACTTCCCAGTTCCTATACTAGATGGGACGTCACATGGTATGGAATACCCCGTTGGTTTGGGTCAGGTGCCCTGGTTGTGTCCTGTGCCAACTTCTTGTGCCCTGGCTGGGCATGAGAAGCTGAAAAATCCTTGACTATAGTCTAAACACTACTGAGCAACAACTGAAAACATCAGTGTTATCAACATTCTTCGCATACTGAACTCAAAACATAGCGCTGTACCAGCTACTAGGAAGACAGTTAACTCTATCCCAGCTGAAACCAGGACACTAGCTCTGCTTCATGTGCCTCTTTCCCAAGAGATATATTCATTTATTTCCAAAGGGGTCCTGAAAGAAGCAAGAATGTCAACAGCAGTACTGCAAAGCAAATAATTCACTGAGCTATCCAATCCAACCCTCTACACTCTAATGCTTTTCTTTTAACTGCTGCCAAGTTTGCATCTTTAATATTCAGGAAAAGTATGTTTCCCCTCATAGCTACTCTGTGAGGAGTGAACATTATTTACTATATAACTTTAACATTCAGAAAGAAAAATACCAAAGGCATAATTCATCACCACTAAGCTTTACTTCAGGGTTGCTTGGTTGAATCAGCAGAATTACAGCAGAATAAAAGTGGAGTAACTTGACGAATCAAACTCCCAGTCACTGGAAATTTCAGGTAACTTGAGGTGTATGAAATGGCAGCCACTTACAAAATCACTGTCACAATCAATTTTTTTATCTCAGTTTCCCTATGATTTACAGCATGAATAGATTTATAGGAAAGATCACAAGGAAATTTAGGAAAGTATAAATACAATGGGAACTGAGGATCATGTATATTAGGTTATGCAAGCAAGCCTGTGACTAGGCAATAAAGAAATGATTCTCACAATCCATGACAAAAACAAATCAGTTTTCTTATGGAGAAGTTTTCAAAATGGTGAAGAAAAAGCTTTTAAGGTCAATACCTGATCCACAGTCATACAGGTTTTGCATTTTTGTAAAGTCTTAAGTATGTTACCTTTCTAAACATTGTTTCACATAACAAAATGTCAGCATAAATATCTTGGAGAAGTTGGGGGTCTGTTTAAGCCAACACAGTCCAGCAACACAAATATTAAATCATCAAAACCTTGATCAACAAAAATATGTATTTTTTTAAAATTAAAAAAAAAAAAAGAATTAAGCCAGAAAAGTCATAGAAACATAGAATCACAAAATGGTTTGGATTGGAAGGGACCATCAAAGATCATCTTGTCCAATCCCCCTGCCATGTGCAGAGATATCTTGCACTAGATCTGGTTGCTTAAAGCCCCATCCAACTGGACATTGAACACTTCCAATGATGGAGCACCCACAACTTCTCTGGAAAACCTCTTCCAGGGTCCCCCCATCCTCATCATAAAAAATCTCTTTCTTATATCCTTAAACCTACCCTCTTTCAGTTTAAAACTGTTGCCCCTTGTCCTGTCACTACACACATTGGAAAAAGGTCTTTCCCTGTCTTTCTTATAAGTCCCTTCTATATATTGAAGGGCCACAATAAGGTTTCCCCTCTTCTGTTCTTGAGGCTGAACAACCCCAATTGTCTCAGCCTTTCTTTATAGGAGAGGTGTTCCAGCCCTTTGACCATTTTTGTGGCCCTTCTCCAGACCCATTCTAACAGGTCCATGTCTTTCTTGTCCAATCATCTGTATCAACATAGTCCTGAGCACTGAGGCAACCAATCCCTTCTTAGCAAAACAAGCAAGCAAATACCAACTATTTTTTCTCCAAAGTGGCACAATTAATAGTGAGCCAAAGCCTACGAAAGGGTAAGGAATACCAAACACCAAAAAATGTTGCTTCATGTGGAAAATTCCTTCTCTGTATTCAGGGCCTAATCTCATTCACACTCTGTTTGTAAAATTTCTATCAGTGTCAAAGCCAATTCCTTGTGAGAACATTAAAGGTAAGATGAGATCCGAAAGGCTTTCCAAAAGCTCTGAAAAGACTTTTGATAAGGCCTGTGGGATGGTCCTGACTGAAGCACTATAGAAAACAAAGAAGTGACTATTAGAATAAGCACTTTCAAAATTTTGTAGCCCAAATTCAGGGCTTGACTAGTGATATTGCAATCACACATAAATAATTTCAAGCCTATTAAAAGAGGTTTGACAACTTGCTCATAATTCTAGATGCCAGGTATGTTGTCACCTTAAAAGAAATGCTTGTTCTTTTTAATACTTTAATTTGTATTAGAATTTAATTTACAAGTCCCACTGAAAGTAATCGTCTGAATAACAAGCAGATGCACTTTCCCTTTACAAATGTCCATGACAGATGGGATGACAAAACCCTGAGCTGCTCAGTAAATTACCTACAGTACAACATGTAGTAATTCACCCACCCTACCATTTGCTGTTCTTCATTTCTTACTAGGCTGCGCCAATCCCTTACTTACATGTTCAATATTGTTTACACTTTTGCAGCTACGTATATCATTTCTAATCATGCCGAGTTTGCAAAGAACAAAGCACATTGCTTAATGCAGAAAGTACTTAAGAGTAGTTAGAGGTCTAAGTAAGTAGTAGCTACTTAATGGTAGTTAGCAGTCACCAGAGCCATCCCATTCCCCTTCTAGGATCGCTGGCACTTCAGTTATACTGCAAATATAGCAAAGCTTTTTGGAAATTAGCTGACTTGCAACCTGCTCAGTGTGTAGGAACAAACTTCAAACTGAGTTGGCAAAGCTGACTTACATTGTTAACCTGTGAACAGCTCTGCAGTGGGAAGGTATCTATTATCCTAATATGCTGCATCTAGCTACTTCACAGCTACTTCACAGGAGACAGACTTTTTTTGCTGTCAGTAGCTTTATCTTTGGAAGATTAGGGGAATGTTGGAGGCTGTACTTGCTAAGAACACTTCTCCCCTTCTCTAATCTTTCTTTTCCCCCTCACAGAAATCACTTGGAGGCTCAGCTATGGCCAATGAGCCAAACCAGCTCCTTCAAGGAAAATTTCACTTCAGTTTGAACAATCGTCTCTGGGCTAAATGGCAACTTGTTGTTTCCTACTCCAAAGTCATACTCAGCAAAGCTAATACTTCTCCTCCTGAAATGCCTTGTCAATCTCCAGCCTGCAATATGTGGATTCAAGAAACCAAATGAAAGTTGAAAGTTATACATCAAGAACAAGAAGCATACACACATTTATCTGCTGCTCTTCCAAAGCCACCGAATTATATATTTTTTAATTTAGATTTCAAGGCAGAAATCTATACTGTCTCCAAAACTGTCAAGGACTCCCGTATGCTTTAATATCATTAATAATCTTGATTTCCATACAGTTTACTGTCACTAAAATCTTGATATCAACAACTTCCTGGGGCAATAAGTCCACAATTTAACCATATTTCATGTGAAGAAGTTCACTAGATTTTGTAGAATTATAATTTTTACTTATTAAATCTACCTAATATTTCCAGCTCCTGTGTTACACACCAGAGAAAATGTGATTAATAAATCTAATTAGAAAACCCAAGACTTCTCAGATCATCTACTGTATTTCATACAAAACCTGTGATGTATTCTTTGGCATAGCTCTCTCATCAGTGGTTTAAAAACCTTGGGCAGAAATATGAATGGAGATTTTCCTAACAACAATGTGAATATACTTCTTTCTAACTGAAAGGAACTGTATTTTGAACAAAATATAGCAAATTATGACTATTTTAATCACTGCCAAATCTACTGTGTGCTTTTATTTCCATTAACACTACTGGCATCCTCAGAACTCATAAAGACCAACTCCCAAAAAGTATCGCTGCATAATTTTTATCTTTTGATCACTAATAAACATTCCCCATTAAAATGAATTTATTGTTGGTATCATTGTACTGTACAACTGTCTGGTGCTGTGGCTTACTTACCTGGTAAGTGGCAAAAATCTTACATTCTTTCTGCAGACATTTATTTTGAAATAATAATAATAGACACACAAATAATTAATTGCTTATTTTACTTTTTTGTGCAAATTTCCATCCCGTCACAGTTGTGTTTGGCTAATGCATGACCTTGGTTCACAAACATCTCAAAATTCTACAGTATTCATAACTGTGAGTTTGTTGTATGTATATATATACACACATATATAGCACACCAGAACTCTAATTTCTGACTGCGGTTTCTAGCTGGATAATAGTAGATCATGCTTCCTGGTGGCCATTCCAGTTTACATGAATGATGTGGAAGCAGGCAAGTGTGATAAATGTAGGCACTTTTTTTTCCTTTATATAAGAAATAATTCTGAAAGAGTACTCAGGGATATAATCAGATATCTTCACAGAGCATTTAAGAGAATTTGTATGCCTCTAATAACATCTGCACTCATGAGTGACTCCTACTCTCCAGACCTGTAAAGTCAACAGAAAATGGTATGCTGCCCTATTCAGATTATTTGCCATGGTTCTATAACCTGGATGTCATCCTTAATGCCCTCTATATTGACTGTATTGGCAGAGATCCAAAACATGGCACCTTTCTGAGAGAGGATCAACTCCTGAGTTTATCATTGTATTACACACATTAAAGAAAAGTAGCTTTCAGGCAACACAGTGATTAATGGGGCAAATATATCCACCAGGCCAGCTCTCCATCCTGGCCTATATGGACAAACTGGTGCATAGGAAACCTGGGGAGTGCCTGGTTTGCACTTCAACATCAGTGCAAAGAGCCAAACCAGGGCAGAGGCAAAGCACATTCACATTGGGTGCCAGCGGAGTGATTTGAATGTTTAGAAGAAATCAACCTAAAAAAGCCTAGGCTAGGGCATGGTCAGAGTGAACTCTCCTGGGATTCCGCAGTTTCTTTGGACCCCCCACAAAAATACAAGCCAGCTGAAGTAAAGATGACCTAACTTTCCTATGAATTACATTATAAACCAGCTGAAGTAAAAATGACCCTACACCATCAAGGAGGTTTCTTATGTATTGCATTATCCTTGTCAACTGCTTAGATGACTCCTTCTCAACCTAATGCTAACCTCAAAAGAGGAATATAAACGGAGCAGGGTAATCACTGCATGCTTCTGATCCACTGCAGCAGCCAGAAACCCTGCTAACTACTTAAGAGAGAAACATGTAACACAATGCTATAAATATTTCCATTTTCTTCTTTTCTCAGGCACTTTTTTCACCCCAGAGAGTGGAAATAAGACTGAGGAGGCTGATCATATGACCCTGGCAGTTACTGAAATGATTGCTCTGATATGAACAGTCTCTGGTGGGATCCTAGTAACAGTATGTGCTGGTGACATTAGCAGCAATCATTCACTTTTGGCCTAGATCATGCCTCAGGAAGTGTGTGGCTTGCAGCATGCTTCATAGTTACTGCTGTTATTCTCATACATGTGTTACTACTAAAAATGGTCTTCCATTTTGTAAGACTTGTGCCTGTCTCAGCTACATCATGTTTAGTGGGGAGGAATGTAACAGGAACGTATAGTGTGTATTTTCTGTTACTATCTGTAAAGCTGTAAGATAAGATACTGTAAGGGACAATAAACTGAGATTCAGTTTCAGATAATGTTTTCAGCCCTCCCTTTTCTTTGACTTCTAAATCCCATGTATCTCCTTCTTCAAAACCAAAACTTTCCAAAAGGCTAGTGTCTAGCTAATGATTGCTAGCATACACGTTAATCATTTCCACAATGACAAAGACAGGTGCAAGAAACGTGTATCTGGTTTGAAAGTTCGTCTGCAGCTGGCAATATCCACTTGCCTTTTAATGACCTTCACCCACCAAAAAGGGCAAAACTTCACCACAGTATTTGAGGCTTGATTTGTGATGGCACTCAAAAGTCTGAATTGGGGTTATTATGACTTTGACTGATGTTGCATTTTTGATTCAGCATGTTATTAATGCTGAATCAAAAATGCAACATCAGTCAAAGTCAAACTTTATTTTGGCATTGCTCTTTCTCCTCTATCAGTTCCAGATCTGGATCCAATTTTTGCTTTATATAAGTGTCGTGGTTCTGGCATAATCCAGCCAAAGCCAGGTCAGTGGGTCAAAACGTCCATTGAGTTCACTAGTGTGTGAGTAGTGCCTTGAGTCATTTAAGAACAAGTCAGGAAAGAACCATGGAAAAGTACAAGTTTAGAAGCTCATACAGCAAACAGCTGAAGACATTGAAGACACTGAAATTTTGGGCCAAAATGAACAAACTTCCCAGGTCAGGGGGTTACCTGCCACCTTAGGAATCCTGACTGGTAGATTGCATTTTGATAGATGTGCACTTTAACTCAAGTTTGTTCTCTGGCTTCAATCAATTAAAACATTCCCAAGTTAACCAGGTGATTTAGCTCTACTGTTATTATTGCCATTAACTTACAAATATCAAGTGACATTTGCCCTGGAGATTGCTTTTAAGTCATATCTTGGTAATGCAACCCTTCACCCAGATTTGTAGTGGTTTATTTAACGTAATGGGAATGGGATGGAAGCACCTTGTGGTTGTCAGTAATGGCAGGCTTGTGAAAATAATAACTCCATGTGATGTCCTTTTGAGGCATGGAAGTGTGTATAAGTTAATCAGCATTTCCCTAGTGTCCAGGTGTCAGTGAGCAAGGCAGCAGGCCCTCATCCCTGCAGCACCCAGACAGGTGAGGTGGCATGGGGCCCAGTTGCAGCCTGGAGGCCATAGGGACAAGCCCAGGACAAGGCCTGGCAGGGAAGCCATGCTGGCAGGAAGGACGTTGCCAGGCACGGCATGACCGTGATGTGGTGTGAGCTGAAACCGAGGACTGAGATTAAAGCAGCTCCCAAGCAAGCAGGGAGGCCCCAAGGCGACTCCTCGCGTCCCGCACCCACACAACGCCTTCCAAGCCATCCTGTTGCAGCCCCACGGCTGCCCCCAGCAAGTCTGACTGGGCACCGCCACCAGGGTCCCCAGGGCAGGAGGGACAAGGCCACAGAGCCCCAGGAGGGAGACAACATCGATCACTCTCAGCTACTCATTTTCAGGTTACATCGGTAGCAACAAAATTTTTTTCACAGCTTGTGTGTGCTGAATTCACTACCTTCTCTTCTTTAAAAGGCTGCCTCCCAAACCCCTGTGTGCTTCCCTGAGTAAGATGTCAAACGACATGGCTTCGCTGAGGGAACAGCGACGCCGATACCTCGCATGCCACCATGGGGCCAGGGTTTCCGCACTGCTCACGTGTCTCCTCCGCTTTGTGGTAAATGAGAAGCAGCTCACATCTGATGGTAGGAGTCTTCCTCCTGGCTGGACCAAAAAAATTTGGAAGGACCTTCTAGAGAAGCTTTTACTCTTAATGTCATACTCAGCTTTGATCAAGGATATTTACTGTCTGGGCTGATTGTCAGTGAAATGCAACACTTTACAGAAGTCAGACATAAAAAGATGACTTGGAAACCCTGGCACACGAATTACAAGTGATAATGATCTACCTTAAGTGGCAGATTCATTCTCCATGTCAATAAAGTGCATTGCATAAGCGTGAAATAGAGCCAATTTTTGTTGAATGCTCACCACACTGAAAAAAATGCTTCATAAGAGACACCATGAATTGTATTTTTTTTATTCCAAGTCTTTTTTTTCTGGATAGTACATTACAGAAGGGGAAAAAGAAATGAAGCATTCCATTTATAATAAATATTTGGAAGATCAACAACCACGTTTTTCCCTCTAATTAAGTATCCCCATGAGCTAGAATAGCATATATTCAACAAAGGGAATGATTCTTCTATTTTTGCCTGTTAGCTGGGTGGTCCAATTGGTTAGTGCATTGGCCTTTGTCCTCTGAACACTTTGGTTTTAATAATAGCTTTGGGCACAACAGAATATGACTATGACAAATTCATCCTACTTCTCCCTACTTGTACAGCCTCTGTACAATATTTACTTTAATACCCTGGGGAAATTTGGAAACCAAGGGAAAACATGGGTATATAACTAACTTAGCATAAATTAATTTTACCAATATAAAGAAAATTGAAATGAATGCTTACATTGATCATATGATTTTTGAAACCACACTTGTTACAGCTGCCATAAAACTTCCATCGAGTTTTACATAAGCTAGCAATACTCTCATCTTTTTTTTTCCTCAAGAAAAATATGTGACTGTTTCTTTTTACTTCTCCTTACATACACCTTTCTAACCTATCTAGAAGTCAAGATAAAAGTGGATAGATAATATTTTCTATCTGCTAACATGTTATTAATACCAGCAACATTTTAAAAGAACCTTAAGTGCTGATTGGTATATTCTGGAGGCCAAAAGCTTTTAAGACTCTGTAGTCTGCACTGAGAGTGGAGAAATGCAGTGGTGGAGCTAATGTTTGACTGACATTTGTTTAAAGCCGTTGAGCTAAAATGAAGGTTAACCTCTTTAAAAGAGTGTGTTAAGACAGTCACACACTGAGGTCCAAACAGAAAGTTCTTGTTCTTTGAATTCTCCAGGCTGCAGAGTATCTCCATCACTAGACTCAAAGGCATTTGGGCCGAACAGAAAGTGTACTGGAGGACCAGGAAGGATCAGATCCAGAAGTGTATTTCTTTGGCTGTTCATGAGAAGACAATGTAAAATGACTGCCAAAGGATACGCTTCTCTACTTCTTACCACGCTTCTCCCAGAACCTTCTCATCATGACCATGGGGGTGATATCAATCTGCACACTTAACATCCAGAGGAGGAAAACTTTAGAAAGCACCTTGTGTCTCCAGCCAGAGAGCTGGTCCTCCCTGTTACTGCCCTGAAACCAAAGGAGTCCAACTCTGATCTCTTACCACGAAGTACATTGGGAGAAAATTAATATTTTCGTAATACTCCATAAATACCATACACTTGAACCTGCACAATTATCCCACTTCTAACCCAGTGAAATTAAAACTTTCACATTTGAGAGCTTAAAGTGAGATACCCAAGTTAAAGGTAACTTGATTTTCAAGTATAGAGCAACTGCAATTCTTAACCAACCTCTGTTTCAACTGTCTGCTTTCAAGAAGTACTATGCAGATGATGTTGTACTCCAGCCACAAAAAATGCATCATCTCTCAATCATACTACTCTAGACCTTCAAAAAAAAAAAAAAAGGAAAACACCAAACTTGTTCAGTATGGGGGCACAGGACTCTGCAAAGCGACTGCACAGTAAAGAAAGAATGAACTAGAATTCAGATAAATTGTTTTGACTATAGTAAGTGTTTTTAAGAAGATAAACTAACAGTTTAAAAAAAAAAAAAACCCACAACCCTCATTTACTGCATCACTGCAATGTCTTACTAGGTAGAATTTTGGAGAATTTTCAGAAGGATGGACCACAGCCAACTATATGAAGATGCATGCAGAAAACACTTATGGACCCATTATGCTTTGTTGATTTTATATGACAAACTTCCTATACCATGGAAGATTTTGGGGTTTCATTATAGTCCCATATCATGACAAGTTTCCAATACTATATATTGTTTTGGAGCCATGGTCTTCAGTATATGGAAGATACTCATTCACTGCACAGAAATTCATATATTAGCTACACAAATCACTACTTGAGGAGAGATTTACGGAGAGATCTCAGGATGCCTATTGTACATGATTAATTTATATGCAACATGCTGTGAGCACATTTGTGCCTCCTGTTAACAATTTTTTTAAATGTATCAATCTGGGAGAAGCAGGTCTCAATGTATTCTTTCTTTACCATGACTTTTCAACTTCAGTTATATTACATACAACTTGCAATAAATCTTTCCATTTTACCCATGAAATATTACACAGTGTACTGTTTAAGCAAGATCCAAACCTTTATTTGCAAGTTTTTCATGCTCCTTGGAGAAGTTTGAGACATTTTTAATTAGATTTTCAAAAGACTATTGGTACATGTTTACTAGGATTCAAGTGTTTTCAGTGAGACACAGATTGTTTCATTCCACAATCATCTTTTCATGCTGAGTTAACACCAGTCAGACATTTTATCTAAGTTCTCAGTGTCTACAACTCTGGATTCATCTGGATACTTTTTACCCACTTCTTTCTATTGTTTCTTTCAGCTAACCAATCACATAGATTTTTTAAAAATAGAATTACTGTCAGCAGAAATTTATAATGACTGACGTATATTTTGGTCTAATTATACAAGTTCATTACAGAGAATAAAGGAATTATTATTATTATCATTATCATTCAGTAGAACCTAATGGCTAAGTACTGATAAAAGAGATATTGTAATTCCCCCATGTACTTTCCACAGTGGCTGATATATTCAGATAATTTGATTTGAAAGGCTAGATGAATTTGATCCTTTTCCAGTGTGTATCTAACTCTGGCACTTTTATGGACTGAGTAGCAGTATAATTGAAGAGTATTATCACATTTACATACAATGTCTTCCAAGTAAATGTTGCCATTATGGTGGTTACTGACCTAAAGACTCAGATCTTAGGCTAAAGTCAGATCCTTTCAGATTTCACTTCAAATCAACATACATTCAGTGACTACCACTGTAATACAATAGATAACACTAGGAGAATGTGAGCAGGGATATTTGTGAAAAAAAAAAAGAAAAAAACAACCCAAGATAAGCAATGTGGTTTTTTTAATGCAGAATTCACTGCATTATGGTCTCTGGAATCCACGTTACTTAATCTGCACCCTGTTTTATAAATTTTAATTGATTAGCTGTGTTTGCTATCTTGAATGTAATGTTCTTAAAACTTCTGGAAACCAGGACTACTAGTCGTGGTAATCCACAGTATGGCAAAAACATTTGAGAGACTCAAATCAAACACTGTTTATATTTAGGAAAATTCAGAAGCTGATGCAGATCTTGGTCTTTGCTCTTTCAAGCATTCATCTAACTGTATTCTTGCACTTTACCGGGGTTTAGCTTGTGTTTATTTTTAATAAAAGCCTCAGCTGGCATAAACTATCATACTGGATCCTTGATGTATCTAAGCAAATATTGAAATGTTGTTTTTTCCTCAGAAAACCCCTCCAGTTTCATTAGTATACTTTTGCAGTATCAGAAATATTTGTGGCCTATTACTGTCCTTTATTTCTATTTCTAAACTGTCACCCTACAGCATAAATTGTCAGTACTGCATGTTACACAAAATACTGTATCTCTCAGTCTTACAATCTGCCAAATTCACTGTATGTAGCCAGAGCCATTTTCCTTCATTTTTTGCAGTTACATCCAAATTATTCAACCTTATTTTATAATTAT
The DNA here is from genome assembly GCF_000737465.1 of Haliaeetus leucocephalus. Taxonomy (NCBI): domain Eukaryota; kingdom Metazoa; phylum Chordata; class Aves; order Accipitriformes; family Accipitridae; genus Haliaeetus; species Haliaeetus leucocephalus. Next base: position 96,463 of record NW_010972477.1, on the reverse strand, counting down.
TTCAGTTTATTGTCATGGTTTAACCCCAGCCAGCAACTCAGCACCATGCAGCCATATGTTCACTCCCCCCCACCCAGTGGGATGGGGGAGAGAATTGGGAAAGGAAAAAAAGTAAAACTTGTGGGTTGCGATAAGAATAATTTAATGGAACAGAAAGGAAGAAAATAATAATGACAATGATAATGATAATGATAATAAAAGGATTGGAATATACAAAACAAGTGATGCACAATGCAATTGCTTAGCACCTGCCAACTGGTGCCCAGTTAGTTCCCGAGCAGCAATCCCCCCAGGCCAACTCCCCCCACTTTATATATTGGGCATGATGTCACCTGGTGTGGAATACCCTGTTGGCCAGTTTGGGTCAGCTGTCCTGGCTGTGTCCCCTCCCAACTTCTTGTGCCCCTCCAGCTTTCTTGCTGGCTGGGCATGAGAAGCTGAAAAATCCTTGACTTTAGTCTAAGCACTACTTAGCAACAACTGAAACCATCAGTGTGTTATCAACATTCTTCTCATACTGAATCCAAAACATAACACTATACCAGCTACTAGAAAGAAAATTAACTCTATCCCAGCCGAAACCAGGACAATTATATACAGCATGCAGATGGAGAGGATCCAGTGATCAGTTACCACAGTTGAGGTACTAAAATTATGCATATTGACTTTCTTATACTCATTTCAGGAAAAGAAAGTTTATATAGTAAATTTGTCAGAGTATTTTGCATTAATTATTACAGCTTTAGTTATTAGAAAGGTGTTTTTAAATTTGGACTGCCAGTTCTGCTACTCTGCTAAAGAAAGTACTCCTAAAATACGCTATTTTTGCTAGCAAAATCAAATTGTTGAAAGACAGAAAAAAATGGGGAGTCTGCAAATATTCTGCCAATATGATTGTCAAATAGTGGTGTTTCTCCGAAGATTTTTAAAAGTAGTTTTAATGCTCAGATTCATTGCTAAAAAGGGTAAAATTTTCTGGCAGAGCTTTTTACTTTAAAATAATCTGGGACAAATTAGGCAGTTCAAAAGACCTGGGTTTCACTCACTGCTGACAGGAAAATTCATTGCAAAAACCTCATAAATATACTCTAAGCAAATATCTCTCCTTAGAGACTCAGGCTCATGGGAATCCACTTATTCAAAATCCCAGCAAAGGTACATAGGTCTCTAAGATGCTGATCCTATAAAATTTCCATAAACTGTGACCTCAATTATTAATAGTTATCCTTAGAAATTATTCTCTTTGGCAAAACCCAGCAAACCTGAGTCTTCCCAAGTGAGGCTTTTAAGTCTGCAGACTGACTCCAGATAGCCCCAAGCTGAATGAAGCACTCTATTACAGTGCCCCATTAGGACTAATAAGATTTCCTTTAAAATTTGACCCAGCTGTTCCTTCAGTTCTGCTGGCTCAGAGACCTTGACCCTGCCACAGCTGTCTCCAACATCTTCATCTAGAGATGTCTGAGAACACTAACCAGCAAACAACAGTGACATCTCACCGTTTACTAAATAGAAAGCAAGGCACCTACATTTCCAAAGCTGTCTGGGTTAATAGCTTCATGCCTTTGAAAAAGTATACATGCTTGACCTTAAAGAAAGTAATGTACTTTTATACAAAGTCTACAAGGCAGAGTAAACCAAAGCAATAATAAATAAATAATTTATTTAAATAAACAAATAAAATTCTTGATACTTCATATATTTTGAATATTTTGGCATTTTTATTTCTCTTTCTTCTTTACCCTTATCTCTTCATTCCTGTTAAAGTTCATGGAAGTGGTGAAGAATCACTTAAAAATCAATGTGTAACTTTGCATGCATCTTTTTATTTAGAAGTGAATATTTAGTTTAATTAAATTTCTACAGCTCTCTCAAATCCAAGCCTCTTTCCAGTCACTTGGAATAGGAATGATTTAATGTGACATTGCCTTCAAAATTGTTTCCTAATCAAGTTCCTAACAAAGCCACTTGTTTGTTCAATTCTGATAAAGTACCTATCTTTGCTTTTACAGCAGTTGACTGAATATAAAAATCCTAGCAGCCGTCTCCAGCTCTATCTGACAAGATTGGTAAACCGTAGGTAACGGCTTTATAGGAGTCTGATCAGACACAGGCATGCTTCAAGACTTGTATCAGTTGGTCTCCCCTGAGTATTTTGGTTGTAACAATGCTTGGCTCCGTGTTCTTGCTAGTGTCTGAAACACGCTGAAATAGGATATGTGCCTCCAACGGCTTATCACACAGATAAACTGGTGGGATTTCCTCTTTACAGTGACAAGCACACACACAACCCTGACTGTTTTGTACAGAGTTTTTTTGTGTATCAAATATTGAGCAGATATACCATTCACACACAATTGTACACACACAATTGTACACACACAATCGCAGAAAGGAGTCTCCATAAGGTATACACAAACTATTAGCCCAGCTGGAAAATAGCAGCACATCCCCTTGCAGCTATGTTACAGCCCTGCTAAAGGGAAGGGAGAAATAAGGTAGTCTCTTACATACATGACGGAGATAGTTAGGCTTTCTTCAGCTGTTTCTGAGTGACTAAGCTGAGGTGTCTATATGTCGTGAGCAATTAAATGTATCATAACTTCCTAGGATTTAAAGTTGTGCAAGTGGAATTATCTGTGAGTTCCCACTCCCTGTCTGTATATACACATACGCAGTCCCCTGGTGTGCTCTCCAAGAACAGTTCAATTGGTTTCCAAGTCAGTCAATACATTTCAGTTTTAAGCAGCTATGTGCTAAAAAGCTTTCACTGTTGTCATTCTGCATCTTTAGCGATACTGAAACTGTCAGACAAAAATTGCTGCTCAGAGCAGCAGGAGAATGAAAATGACAATAGACCCATGCTAATGTTAATCATAGAGGGGAAACACAATGGCATTTTTCAAATATATAGGGCTGTGCTTTAACAGGCATAGGCTCTTATTTCTCCCTTCTAGTCCATTTATTGTTTAAAAAGAATAACTGCAAATCAAAGAAAAATAACAGCAAAGAAAAAAAATTAGCCAAATGGACTGAATCCTGAAAATTCTCCCTGCAGGTATTTCCCATTGGTTTTTTGAATTGCGGTTGGTTTGAATTGTTAGATTGTTGTAAATACATTCTACGTACTCAGTATTCTTTAAGTAATTTGTGATCATTCCCATTTTTACCCTCATAACACCCCTTTAAGATTATTCCCTTTTCAGACAGGGCACTGAAGAATAGAGAACTAAGGTGTTTAGGAGCATGATTAACACCCTCTATAATTTAGATGTCTACTTTGTAGCTGAGGCTACCATGAGACTGTCACTAGGATCCATTTGATGGTTCCTAGAGAGCTTTTCTGACCATTAATCTGACCAAAACCACGTGTCTCCCTTAGAATGTGATGAAAGTGAGATTAGAGAGCCTGCTCTCTTGTAGGTACCTACACTCTAGATATAAAAACTTACAAAGAAAGAAATATCCCACCCAGAAGGATTCAGACAGAATTCAGATATCTCTGAATGGCAAATCTTAAGGAGTAATTCCAGCTACACTGCAGGTTCGCCAAAAAAATTAGTAATGTGCCTGGTAGTCTTGTCTGCATACACATACTCTCAGGAAACTCTACAAAGGCACATCTTCTCCAGCCCCATGTTTCAAGCTGTCTCCAGCCCAGCAGTCAGGTCGTTGCATTAGTAAGGCTCTATGCATAAGACAATACAACAGGGCACATGTCTCAAAGCCATTACAGTACCACATTAATGTGGTTCCAGACACTTTAGAGCAGAGTTAGCTTTCACAGTGAGCTCTAAGTAGATTGGTGACTATATGTTGCCTGTGACCACCCAGGATCCAGAAACATGGCATTTTCTGCCTCCATGTGTCTTGGCCCAGTTGGTTTTGACAGAATATGCCCATTATGCAACTATACTATTTTTTCTCCTTTCCAAATGTTCTGCTGAGAGTTTACCTAAAGACAGGGTAGTAGCCTCGGTGCTCCAGAGCCTCTAGTATTCTCTAGCTCTTAGTACCTCAGATTTCCTATTTTGCAGAAAATCTGCTTTTCTTATCAAATTCACAGAGTTATCTTGGGGTCTCAGCTCATTCTTGCAAAGTTCTATTTTAAGTAGCAGAAACACAGATTCTCTAACTGAAATTAAATAGCTTGTGCTATGTCCTGAAGTACTTCTCAGTATTAAGGTAACACTGCATGCTCTTAGGTAGTTCTAAGCACCTACAGAGCTTCATGCTTCTTGTATTCAGAAGCAATGGCAGTCATTAATTGCCCTTATCCTCCCAACACACCCATGAGGTAAAAAAATGGACCTTTTTGTTTTCCCTTTGGAACTGAGACACTGCAAATTCAGGTCAAGATCTTTCATTCTCTGGGAATGAAGTACCCTTTTGCATAAGCAAAATGATGTCCAGCATTGCAGCATTGACTACATGTTGTCTTGCTGCCTTGCAAAATTCATACTTCACATTGGGTTCCAAAAGATCCAAACAATGTATTAGAGCAGGTAGACACCTGCTGCCAGGATCCACAGATGACATTTAGATAGGCAGAGACACCACCTACACCAGCCAAAGAAGGGGATGATCCTAAGTCTCATTCCCCAAAGTAGTAAATGACAATCTGTCAGCAGAGATGTTCTTGGTCACAACTGACCTGCAGAAGTTACTAAGCCAGGCTAGCCTGAAACAGAGGCTCTTCCCAATTCAAAAAGCTCTGTAAAGACTAAGTAAGGCCTATTTTCAAATGTCTACTTAGTCTTACCAGGATTGCAGATTCAATACAGGGTTCAATAAAGCATTGCTGGATTTTGTACCTGGGACGGACTAAGGCCAGGCACAAGTCTAAATTAGGAGAGGAGTGGCTGGAGAGCTGCCCTGCAGGAAGGGGTCTGGGGGG
>NW_010972477.1:91146-91552 GCF_000737465.1 Haliaeetus leucocephalus | reverse complement strand
AGTCACGGACACTGCACACAATCAATATGATTAAAGCAGATGCCAATTTATTGCCCAAATAGCTTGGTTTATATAAGTATTTTAGTTCCTGCTCATGTGCAAGCCATCTACTGATTGGTTAACATGTGCTGTTCACGCGCCTAAAGCAATAGTTTGATTGGATAAGGTCTTCTGATCACGCGAATGATTCCTCCTGTCTGTGTCTTGCCTGGTGTCCTGCTTTCAGTCACGTAGGCCCAACTTGTTCAGCCTTTTCATGCTCGCTTCATCAAACTTGTAGCAACAGTTAATCTTCACCACGTCCTTGAGGCCTGCTGCCTGCAGAGGCCTCTGGCTCACAGAATAATCAGTTCCATTGTGTCTGGATTGTTCACTATGTGTCCATTGTTTTCCAAATATCCCACAG
>NW_010972477.1:30876-91063 GCF_000737465.1 Haliaeetus leucocephalus | reverse complement strand
AAACACAGCATAACCAGCCCGTCCAAAGAGGTGATTATCCCACTGTATTTAGCACTGGTGCAGCCTCACCTTGAGTATTGTGTGTGGTTCTGGGCCTCACCATTTTAAAAGGATGTTAAGGTACATGAATGCATCCCAAGAGGGGCAACAAAGCTGGGGAAGGGGCTGGAAGGCATGTCCTGTGAGGAGCGGCTGAGGACACGGGGTTTGTCTAGTTTGGAGAGAAGGAGGCTGAGGGGCGACCTCATTGCTCCCTACAGCATCCTGAGGACGGAGGAAGGGGAGAGGGAGGTGCTGAGCTCTTCTGTCTGGCACCCAGTGCCAGGACGTGTGGGAATGGATCAAAGCTGTGTCCATCAGGGAAGGTTTGGACTTGACATGAGGAAACATTTCTTTACCAAAAGGGTGGCTGAAATGTGGAACAGGTTTCCTAGAGGGGTGGTTGATCTTTGGTCAGCCCTAAAGTGGTCAGGTAGTTGGACTAGATGGTCATTGTAGCTCCCTTCCAACTCAACTCTTTATTCTATTATATTCTGTTCTGTTCTAGTCTAGCCTAGTCTAGTCTAGTCTATTCTTCTTCCTACCTCCTTCTTTCCCTAACAGTACATGCTGAGGAGATGTCTGATGACATTTCATCCCAGCCCTGCACTAGCAGAAGGGATTGCAAGGGCAGTCATGTCCCATCCTAGGCATTGGCTTTCACATTGTGGGAAGGAGGCATGTACCTTCTGATGGGGGTGAGAGCTGTGGATAGTCTTGAGATAATTTGACCATCTGAACAAATTTGAAAAAAAGCATGCATGAAGTGCAGTTTTTGAAAGTCTTCTGTGTTCATCCAGTTTCGCAGGGTTTCCACAGGATGTCAAAACTCCACATCTCTGACCCTAGAGAGGCTCAAAGATCAAGACCTCAGTGTGAAGCAGGACGGGCTCCTGAACTAGATGGTTGCAAATCTTTTTGAGATGAGCAATACCTGTTCATTTCCCCATGGATTTTTTTTCTCCTTGTACTCATTTTTAGAAATGCCTGAGCTGTTTCCCTTGGAAAAACATACTAAAACACAAGAGCCTGAGAATAACAGTACTCCCTCAGAGCAAAGGTCCATCTGGCCAAACACTCTGTCTCCAATGTGGCCCATCATGTTTGTCTAAAGGAGAACATATGAGCAGTACAGGTCTACTTCTGTCAGGGTCCTGGGGTGCTCATAGGCCTCAATGGCTGGGATCGTCCTCTCCTGGGACCTCCACCCTCACCGTCTCCTGACAAGAGCCCAGGGGACATGTCTCAGCTCAGCCTGGGGCCTTCAGTCCCTGCCTGAGCCATGTTGCAGGTGTGCCTGTCCCTGCCCTTGTCTCCAGGATGGGCCTGGGACCTGCACTGCAGAGAGCTGCTCTCCTGGAGGGAGCCCACAGACCTAGGTCAGAGCTTGTCATGCAGAAATATAGGCATAACATAGCATAACTCTTTTCTCTTCTCTTCTCTTCTCTTCTCTTCTCTTCTCTTCTCTTCTCTTCTCTTCTCTTCTCTTCTCTTCTCTTCTCTTCCCTGTGCTCACCGTGAGTCAAATAACGAGACTGTTATTTGCCTGAAATGCCAGGGTTTTCCAACTCCAAAAACACTTTCAATGACACCTATCACAAAGGTTACAAGATTTGATTTTGTTTTTCTGAATCCATTTTATAGCCGATGCTCACAAGCATGAACACTACATGCATGTGTAGCCAGGAGCAGGCTGATGCATTCTTCAGTTGAGCTTGAAAAAAACATCCCTTGCAGTCTGGCAAAGGAAAGCCACAGAGACACAGAAAGCAGCAGCAGGAATACAGGCCAAGCAGTCCCTGTATCCTGAAGCGTGAGAACCTGAAGAATGAGCATCGGTACTGACCACACACAAAAGTAGAAGATGATGTGTGTGGTGCCGTGGGGTATTTTCAAAACTGTCACATATCAATGACAAGTACACTTCCTGCCTTCCAAAACTTGCTCCTCTGTGCTTCTTGGCCAGGACAGCTTGCATGCAGGGAGAGCTGGAAAGTGGCAGCTCCTGATGGGGCAGCGAGCCTGGAGCCCTTCCAAGCACAGGCTGCTTTGCCCAAGCCAGAAGCCCTGGGGAAATGGAGCTAAGGGAAGAGCAGAGCTCGCTCCCGCTCCCGACTTGCACTGGGCAAGAGAGCCCGAGAGAGCCAGGGCACGAGCGGTGCCTTGGAGGTGCAAGAGCAGCAGGCAGGGAGCTAGGCGAAAGGGCCCAGAGGAGCCCTGACAAGGGGCTGTGCTCAGTGCTACAGAGAACAAGAAGCAACCCCCCGGGAGCATCCCTTGGAGCCCACCGTGGGAGTCCGAAAGGTTCCTCCCCCCGGATGCGGGGCACGAGGGCCACCTTCGTGGAGCACGAGCAGCGGGCACCTAGCCACAACGGCCCAAAGGAGCCCTGGCGAGGGGCCGTGCTCAGTGCTGCAGAGGAAGGCAAAAAACCCCCGGGGCCCAGTGCCAATCTGCCCCGGGGGAAAATTCCTTCCTGACCCCAGAGCTGGCGATCGGCTATTCCCTGAGCACGTGAGCAAGACCTGCCTCCTGGTCCCACAGGCTGGTCACGCCCCCCAGGGGATGCCCAAGCCCTGTTCTCCCTGAACCTGGAGCCACCTCGGGGCTTCCGAGAGTGGCCAAGTGCCCCCGGCCTGATTGACCTTGGGGGCAAGAATCCTTCCCACGCCTTCGGGCCACCAGCGGGTGCTCCAAAGCACTGGGAGCCCTGGCAACATCTCTGCATCCCACTTCTTACGGCTGCTGCCACTGGTTCCGCAGGGGGGGAGGACGGCGAGCTCTGCAGTGCTCCTCAAGAAGGCATTCCCTTGGTCTTGCCACAGCTCTCCATCCAAAAAAGCCTGATGGCCTCGGGCACCTCCAGGGCTTGGTGGTTCTTCTCGTCTCCAGCAGCCTGGTGCAGCCTCCGGTCTTCCTCCCTCAGCGCCCGGCAAGTAATTCCAGCGGCTCCTCACAGACTTCCTCTGGGATGTCTCTGGGCCGCCTGCCAGGCAGACTGGCAGTGGGACAGGGGAGGCTGCCCCTTTTATAGTGCCCCGGGGCATTGTGACTGCTGCGTTGCCGGGTGGTGGCACTGCGACACGGGGGGGTGGTGTGAGGGGGCCCCCCGTGCGCAGCGCTGCCCGCCGCCCCTCGGCCCAGCATCCTTCGGAGGAAGGCCTTTGGGGCGCCGGCCTCGAGGCGGTCCCTGTGCCCAGGATGCCCGGGGGTCTCTCCCTGCCCTTGGTGGCCACGCACTGGGCCCAGCTGCTGGGTGTCCCTGTGGATTCATGTGGATGTCCAGACTATGTGAATAAGGGCATTTATACCATATACATTCACTTGGTTGCGGGGGTGCCAGAGGTGAAGGAAAGGCTTTTGGCTCCCTCTGCATGAAGTTTGCAGATGTAGAGAGCGTGCAGGATTCCCTCGCTATTCCTTACCAATGCACCAAGGGATAGTTGCTACTACCCTGCTTATGGTGAGGTCGTCCTCATGGAAAGAAGTCCTGAATTGTTTAGTGTTCTTCACCATCTTTTTCCTGCACTTCAGTAGCTCTTTTCCTCCTTTGTCCTTTCCCCTTGCTATCTTTCTTGAAAGAGGTGGCAGCCCTCTCAGCTCTTGTCTTGCTCCTGCTAGTCATTGTCTTCTGTCAACTCTTTGCTGAAGCTCTTATACCCCATGGAAATACACACTTTCCCATTTTTTCCTGAATGCAAAGAATCCCACAACTCCCAGCAATTAAGCAATGTCAGCTAGCTGAGTAGCAAGCCTGTCACTTCTCTTCTAGTCTACTCATTGCTTGGGATCAACCACTGTTCCAATTCTGGGAAAGATTTTGAATCAGTTATTTTCTTTCTGTTTGAATCTCTGCCTATTTTCCTCTCAGACTCTGTTGTAACATAGAATTAATTCGCAGTTACAAAATGAGCCAGATTCTTGGTCCCAGATGTGATTTTCTTGGCAATGGGAACAGGCTTTGGGGAAAAGGTAGCAAGCTCTATGCAGTAGAAAATAACCACTAACTCTCACTAACACATAGTAAAAGTTATGTCAAAAGATCCAACAGTTACCATTCTGGTTCCCTATTAATGTACACAGCTGTTAAGAACTGGACACTGTGGTTGCTTTTTTCCTTAAAATACTATAAATGTTTCTCCAGATTTAACTACTGAGGCTGCATTTAATTAGTAGTGTCATTTCCCATGCACTGCTTCAACTTCTCTGCCCTTCTATCAAGTATATAATAAGAAGATTACACTTTGGATGGGGAAGACACACAAAAAAAGATTGAATTTTCACATCCAAAGCACCCAGCAATGACAGAACCCTTCCCCCTCCCCCACAGCACATGAAGGAAGATCCACTATCTTTTATTCTTTGAATCTTACATTTCTTAGACCCCTTGAAAATAAAATCTAGTGTGAACTTTTAAAATTAAACAGAAACTGCTTAAACATGACATCTGTTTAAAGACCACAATACACATCTAGTAGTATGATGTCATCAAGGTGACAGTTTCTTCTCCATTTAGTACCCAGGCCAATCTGTTTTATATTACATTAAGCTGGCTGATATCTCTCAGATGACCTGGTGATCAGGTGAACACAGTTTCAAAGGAGCCAGAACTGGTCAAGAATTTGCACCAAATATGGCAATTATACTGAAATGAACATGTTTTTGAAAAAGTAAAAATTTTTGCTATGTGGTTTCCAAACTAAAGTTTTGAAACTTGCTTTGAAGCTTGCTGAAATTTAATGTAAAATGAGGATTAAAATGAAACTCCATGCAGAAAAAATTATTTGGTTTTGGCCACACAAAATGCATAACAAAATAATCTTTTGGATAGAATGAATGGGTTGGTTTTTTTAATTCACCACTAGTTTTGGTGAAACAAAACATTTTAAGGCAGAAAATAACAGTCAAATAGAAAACTAAACCAAAATCCTCAGTACAGATGTCATCATTCCTTTACAAAGAGCAATTTTCTGCTATCATCTAGAGAATGAATAAGCATCTTTAGAAAAACACACAGGAAACACCTTAGAAAAAGAATAATTCAAACATTAGGGTAATGAAAAAACAAGCCGGTGCCTTCAACCTTTGTGAAAGGATGTGAAAACAAACCAGTACAGCTACAGGTGTTCTGTATTTATCTACATATAAACAATTCTAGTAAAGGGGACACTTCTAATTTGATTCAAGCCTGGAAACGCTTCTCATACACACAGACCTAAGTCTCAAACACTGGGCCAGAATCTTAGAGAAAATTTAACTAGCAGAGATATGAAACACCATTACTTGGCCATTCAACCTGTATTTTATTTCTGTGCGTAAGGTATGGAAAAACAAAGAGTCAGATATTGCTCAATTATAATAGAGCATTCAACTGAAAGGCATTTTGTGAAATGACAGAAAAGAAAGGTTCACAGCACAAATTTATTGTTTTATTTTGGGCATATGATCTTTATTTAAACTGTTACATAGGAATAGCTTTATAGAATAAGATTTCTGACCAGAATTTTTTCTCTTTCCTCCTAGTCTGTTCCAAGCTTTGATGCTCATACTTTACTTCCCACACTCTTCACGGGATGAAGAATTATTTATGTACAAAATTATACTCTGAAAGGCACCTCAAGCAACATGACACCTTTATATTTATTTGTAGGATATCACTTACACGAACTGAAGTGAGAGCAGGGAGTATACGGTGAACAAAAGTTGTCAAGAATAATAATTATAAAAGAGGAAAAATAAAGAGTCTGGCATATGAAAGTTTCTTCATTACTTCTTAGTATATTTATAATCGACCAATTTCCTCCCACATTTTCCAGCTCTGTAAAATAAGACTTGCATATCTTCCCAGAGTTTGTTTGTAAGCCATACAATTCCAAGTAGCCATGCTTAAAGGCATTTTATAAACTATTTTATAATGTGGCATGATAAGTTTCCCGTGGGGATAGTCACTGGACACTTAAATTTTCCTTTGCCAGGACAATACTTCCAGTTCTTGCTAATGATGTTTTTGATTAGCTTCCAAGGAAAAGCTGCCACTTGGTTACATCCACGTTCAGTTCCTTTGCCAGTGATCTTCTATCCAAGTCACAGGGTTCACAGATGAAAACCTCAAGTGTCCTGCACAAAAACTCAAGAGATATCATCTCCCCTGCAGTCAAGGTTACACCATGTGTCCATACACTTACATACAGTTTTGCAAAACTTAGCTCACCAACCAGCTTTACCCATGGGAAAGTAACTTTACCCTTTTTGCAGCTAAGGGGTCCGTTTGCCTGGGGACTTTCCTGTTTCTGGGAGCTGCCTGTGAATTCCATGATAATGAGGCCTGATGCAAGTAGAGAGCTTTGCACCAGCAACACCAATGGCGAAGCTCAGGAGGAGTGACTTTTGGCAGCAGCAGCAGGCAGCTCTTTGTTCACCGGAGCATTGTCTCTGTCTCAGTATCTCACAGGTTCCATTTCAGTAGATCTGAAAACTTCATGTTGAGTTTCTCTCATCATCCTCCTTTCTCAGTGTTTTTGGAAGAAGGAAATGGAGAAAAAGAAAGCCCAGAGGAACAACTTACACCAGGATATCACTTCTCTTGCTGCACCATACTACCAGTGTTATCATGGCACACGTCAACATGACAGGGATCAAGATCAGAGTTATGAGAATTTCATCTGGTGGATCTTCCCAGTGAACCTTTTCTGAAGTACAGTTTGAAAAGAATTGTTTATGAATTCCAGTGATAAAGCCCTCTGCGAGGGGGTTTGGCCAAAAGCAACTCGCGTTGTTGGCCTCACGTTCTGTGCACTGGGTAAAGTTGTCATAATACCTAGGAGAATAAGAAAATGAAGAGAAGTTTAAATAGAACACATATGCATATTACACTTAAGAGAAAGCTACATAGGGAGCCATATAGAATCTATAGGAGTGGGTCTATCATGTAGATAGTCTGCTGAAGGACCTTTCATGGAAGCTGTGGGTACCAAATACTACATAGTGAGCCAGAAGAACCGACTCATGCATACTCATACAACTGAGAGATTGCATGTGTAATCCTGGGATCCCAGATGGACAGTGGTCAAAAACCTGTCTTTTGGGTGCTGTTACCACAGCCAGGACCTCCTAATGCCACTTAAGCAGAATTAGAACTCACTCACTAGAGACATCTACAGTATCTTTAAAAAAACATACACACAGATGTGCCAAGAACAGAACATTTTGAGCAAAATATGGATAATTCGTGCCTCATCTGTCATCGGACCTGATGTTATGGCAAAAATGAAGATGTGACACTGGGACCGAGCCACAACGTCCATTACTGTGTAACAATTTCAGTTCTGTTGTACCCTCAGGCAGTAAGAAGATGATGGGAAAATAAACACACAGAAAATTAGCTTTTGATAACCTTTATTCCCCAACTCCAGCAAATGCCCAGCAGGAAAAAAAAATAAATCATTTCTGATTACATATGTTCACAATGCTCATGAAAGATTGGGAACCCCTTGTAATGCCTAACACTTGATTTCAACACAGCATGTGCTGAAATTTACCTGTCCAGGGATAACTTATATTTATGAGACTTGGCTATCCCTCAGGAAAAAAAAGGAAACAATAAGCCTAAATGAGTAATTGGATGGGTTTTGTGGTATTATCACAAGCCAAAGAAATTCAGGAAGCAAATGGAGTATGGGGGAGGAGGACGGAAATTAAGACGACGAAGAGTGTCTGGTCAGTATATGAATAGGGCAAGAAATAAGGAAACTGAATTATTGTCTGTTGCATTTTAAAATTTTTCTTTCAGTCCCACATGACTCAATAAACTGACTTCAAAGGGAAATTAAAAATAGAAAGGAGAGAGCAAGAAACCACATGACACCTCAAGGGATGGCATCCTGCACTATTATCTGAAGGCCCTAACCTCCCTTTTAGTACGTATAAATATGGTAACTCCTGATGAATGACTCATTCTGACATTAAGTACCACAGGGGACTAATGCTGGCTCAATCATTTGCTGTGAAATACCGGAGGGGAGAAATTCATTATTTGGGTCAAGACTGAAGTCCACTGTCTATTGCGTGTCTGTCAGGGGGAATGTCTGCCTGCCCGTGCTACAAGCACATAGGTTGAGAATACAAGCTGCAGAGCATCTACGTTCTCAGGGCTGCGTTCACAGAAAAAGAAAAAGCCTCACAGAAAGGTTCTTCTGCAACCTCCTCACAGTTCTCATTCTCAGGGTGTTTGAGCTGATGCCACTTTATTCATAAGCAAATACAGTGGACAATCTGACAAGCCCACACCCAGATGCTCTGGCATGCAGATGCATAAATGCACAACGTATGTATATTTTAAGCAAACCAAATAGAAAGGAAGCTTTTGTGACAATGTCAGCAGCTGCAGAAAAACAACAGGAAATAAGCTAAAAATAAAATACAAATATTAGCTCTTTGTTATTTTAATAGTGTCATTCTTCCATGTGACCTGGTAGCATCCATTCTTTATGTCCTTGAACTAAATTAGAAGCTGAAGATGTCTAGCTGAATATGGGAGAGACAGTCCCAGAAGACCTGAAGAATAATACATCTAAAGGCATGCCTACAGGGTTCAACAGACTACAATGCAGACACGCAGAGATAGCATGCACTTGCCCAGACAGGTCAGTGCTCCGTCTCGCACCGACTCCAGGCAGGGCTCCAGTGAGCGTCAGGCTCTGCTCCAGCCCTGCTCTGGGCCACGCTCCGGTGAGCAAGCTTGTCCCACCAATGGCTGCTTCAGCTCCCCGCTGCCACAGCCACCTCAATTTGCCCATCTGTTCATGCAGAATAACAAAACTAAAAATAAATCCTGGTGACCTGAGCAGACTTCAGATAAAAGTACCCTAAACTGAAAGACTTAATGATATAAAACCTTTCTTTTTACTTTTTTAATTTTATTTTTCCTGGGTGTAAAATCCTATAGAAAGTTCAGTGTTCTTCCAAGAATTCTGTAGATTTTTTTCATAAATGTTAGATGGTGTAAACAAAAACATTTCCCACTGATTTTGCATTTCAAGTACAACATAGCTAGAAAAATTTGGTTAAATGTTGCCAAAAGGCCAGATAAAAATAATTAGGGAGTTATATTGTATTTGAAAGACTGAATCCCTAAGAGCCAAAATAGAATAAAAATGTTATCTTAATAGTTTGAGTTCCTTGCAATTTTCCCTTAATACCCTCTCTCTCTCAAAAAAGCTACTTGCACTATAACGTTTTTTTCACACAATTGTGAGAATGTAGATAAGAAAAAGTCTTAATTATTTGAGAATTACATCTCTGCCAGTAAAGCTCAAGTCACTTAAATATTTATGTAATTTAGTAATTTAGAGTTTATGCACTGCAACAGAAAGTTCACGTTAAAAAAAAATCCTCTGCATGGTACTGTGTAACAGATGTCTCAGAAGGGAATAACTGAATCCTCATTACTACAGCACGGGCGTTCTGTGGTTGATCAATTGCTTTGCAAGTTGTTGGGTTTTTTTAAGAGGGGGGTAGGGGTTAATAGATATTTAATTCCAATTTGATTCTCCTATGCTTAATTCTCTTATGCCTTATGTAATTCTCTTTATTCAAACGGTAAATGCTAGAGTAGGAAACCTTTTCATTCTGTCCAATAAAATGACTATCCCAAAGACTCCCTGGCCTCTAACTGGAGGTAATTCAACACAAATGCATAAAAATTACACACTTTGTGAAAGGAAAGAATGAGAAATTACATTTTCTACTTATTCCCAGAACAAGTAATTGGAGACCAGTACAGTAGCACAAGCTCCTTCACCTCTTGGATTATAAAGAGGTGTGGGAAGATTATTATTCTCTGTGCTGAGTCACATTTTCATCTTTTCCAGGCTAGCTACAAGGACCCTAGTTAGTAAATACTCAGAAAAGGTATATTCACAGGCAGTTAGGTCACAAGCTTTGTGATCGGTGGACTGAAAAATTAATGTATCTGTGAGTTCCAACTCAGTTCTATAGGCCAGTACCAAAACCCAAAAACTAAGCATAGTCTGAGCACCAAAATTCATATAAATATATGCTTTCCCCTGATATCCTCAGGAGAATCATTCTAAGTTTTACTGAGGAACAAACTACTTGGTCATACTGTGTATTATTGAAAATATTCACTTTCAGAGAACATGAAAAATATTTAATTCCATTTTGGAGTAATCTCTGAGCTGTAACACATTTGTCATGAAAGATGATTTTCAATATTCTAGAACAATACTTCATTTTCAGAGCACAAACACTTTTTCTCCTGTACTTAGTGTTTCCACTAAAACAGATAATAACAATTGTGTAGTTAGTTTTGTAAAAACTGTGGAAAATTTTATTTTGTGAGTTATTTTACCATGAGAAAATGTATTTTTATATATTACCTACAACCAAGAACCTGGACAATGGGCAGTTATTATCAGGAATGCTAGTGTACACATTTGCCTTAATGGGACAGTGTTTCATGGAGTGTCCACTCAAACTATTTAAATAGACAGCTAGATGTATTACATCTCACCCACCTCAGGGCACCCAGTTGCCTACCACTCAGGGCACTGCTCAGTCTAAGTGGGGGCTTGAATCTCATCCATAATTTCCCACATCCCCAAGGAGGAATGTGGTAAATTCTTGCTCTTTCTTCCTCAACATCCCCACACAGAAAAACTGCAGAGATGATTGGTTCACAAACAAAAAAAATACAACTCCCTCTAAATTTTCATGAGACCAAGAAAACAAATAGATTGTTTCATTAAGAGTTTCAACAAATGAGCACTTTCCAAAGAAAAATTCTTTCAAAAAATCCCAAACAATTCTCAAAAAGCAGAGTACCATATGTACCATATGTCATGTTACTGAAGACAAATTTTTGAAGGCATTTGTCTGGCTGCAGCCAGTAGACCCACCAGCAGTTCCAGTAAGAGAATTTTGCCACCTCTTCAGCACTCATGGATAGACCACCCCAGAGACACTCTGCACACATGCAGTCATGGATGTTTTGCTATTGCTTAATGAGAGGGGTCAGGAATTAAAAACCAAAATAATCCCTGCACTTTCACTGTTCCATTTTACATAAATCAGCTTCATGATTAGTGATATAATTATGGAAGGGTACAGCAGGGTACGTATATTATGAGTTAATTTTTTTTTTTATTTTGAGTTCATTTTTGTTATTTTGAGTCCACTAAGTATTCAGAAAATACGGGGAAAATTCTCTCTAGCATAAACGAGTCTTGATGTAAATCAGGTAATAGATACTCCAGGGACACTCATTCCTTCTGCTACTCTACAATCCTAGACAGGAATCTAGAGGCACTGTTCCAGGATACTACAAGTTATGTGGTGTATTTTAATAAAGATGTTTTAAAACTCTTTTTTTTCCCCCAGATGGTTCAACCAAGGAATTTCTTTATACATAGTCGTATATTAAATTAGAGTTCAAAGAATGATCATCCTTGTAACCTCCACCCAGTCTGGAATGAGAAACACTGAAATAATAATAAATATAAATATCATACGAAGAGAAAGGCTTTTCTTACAGCATTTCCAGATGAAGTGGAGGCAGGAAGTACCAACCTCAAAAAAAAAGCCTATTCTTGTACAATATGCAGCCGGATTTTATAGAATTTAAGGGTGTAACAGTCTCGATGAACTTCAAATAAGGATCCAAACCTTAAGATGATTATCTCCTGAGGTTTCACCATCACATTAAAAGGAAAGCTTTAGTTTTATAATCAGCTATGATCCTACAAATACGGTGGAATATTTCTGAGCTTTTTCATTCAACATCTCTCAAACAGATTTGTGGCGGTATCTTCACCATTCCTTTAATCACGTATCTTCTGCCATGAGGAGTATTCTCACAGACACACTTCTACCTCCCTAATTAGATCAGATCTGCTGTTGTGCATCTCCAATATAGATTCAGCCAGAAGAAAATAATGCATTACAAAACATAAGGGAAGAAATGAATGTGTGTGTGGGGAAAAGTCAAAAAAACCCTTGCTGCTTTAATGACGACATTATAAAGTATAGTTTACTCTCATGCCACTGAATAATGGGCATTGTGACAGATTTACTCACTTGGGTTGAAAATAATGAATACATTCTGGTGTCCTTTGAAATAATTACAGATCTCCACCCTTGGCTTCACATCAACAGCTGTCTGGAAAATGAAAAATGGTTGAAGAAACCTAACTGAAAACCCTAAAATGCACAATTATTACTAAATTGTTGTTAATTTCCTAACGATACAGCAAGAAAATGTAAATATAAAGAGCAACTGTAGATGTATGCCGTAGTTTATATACCTAATATCCATCTCCAATAAGCAACAAAAACTACTACATTAAGCAAATATAGAACAAGGAGGGAAATGTAGCATGACACCAGGTACTATGTTATAAAGATAAAAAATTTAGTAGCACTGGAATTTTACCAAGCCAAAAGCTTTTACTAGCAAGTGGGCTTTGCCTTCTACCACTCCTGAGGTTATTTTAATGATTATTTAGTTGTAAACTCAGCCCATTATTGGGAACATGAGTTCAGAGGGGAAGTATTCTCTGAAGCTATCACTATGCCATGACTACAGCAGCCAGTCCCATAGCTCCCTTGAATTAGACAAAAATCAAGAGTAAGCAAAGGCAAATCCTAGTCCCACAAAAACTTAAGCATATGCATCCAACTTCTTATATACACTGCACCTCCTAAGTAGTCATCACCATCAGTGACGATGTGAGGAAAAAGATTAACTTAATATACTGAAGAGTCTGCACTGGGTCTCAGATGCTGTCAGCCACTTCACAAATTCCCACCTCTCCAGCTGAGAAAGAAACATAGATAGAGGGAATGCACTGCAGAGGGCACAGGAAAATGCAGGGTGCAAGAGCAGCACATGGACCTGGCATCCTGCAATCCAAACACTGAAACACTCTGCAAATGTCTGGCTTGCAAAGATTCATTCATGTACTGTATCATCCAGATAAGAGTTTGTTTTGCTCCTTAGAGATGATTACAACATTGCAGTGTTACTCTGCTCTATGCAGTGATCTGGCTCAAGAGCTGTGGCTTTGATACAGTTTGTCTCAACCATCATTTACTATGCTATTGCATGAGCAACAAATTATGTCAGAATGCATTACTTAATCATGAACTCATCAGGGACAAAGACTAAAATGAAGAAGGCCAAACTTCTCCAAAGAAATACTTCTTGAGCTAGCTTTCAGAGTAGCAATGGAGAAATATGTGCTATTTCAGTGGTGAACATGAATTCTCCTGGAAGTTGCCAAGTTGAGGCAAATCCCTTCACCAGTTTGACATAACAAATATTAAGCTGCTATGTTAAACACACACATCAGACACTTTGCATTTCTGGCTAAAAGTTGTACTTTTCTTTATCGTAAGAATAGGGTCATCTGTGACTCACTGCTTTTAAATCATCACTGCTCAGTTTCTAAAGTTGACTTGAATTACAACTTTGATGACAGAGCAGCTGATAGAGACCACAGTTGCAACCGCAGCTCATTTCTGTGTAAGCTCCTGAGACATAGCAAAGTTGCTTGTTAACAAGTTCCTTGGTAAACAGATGTCCCCAGGTTTGCAGCAGCAACCCTGCCATCTCAATTCAGAGTGAGCTTAACATGTAACAGTGCAAACAGGACGGAGGATTTGGTACTAATTTAGGAAATCTAATGCCTGCTCTCTGCCCTGGTCCAACACCAGCAGCTATTGTAGTAACACTGACATTTGATGGAAAACAGAGAGAATGGCAAGGGGTAAAGAAGGGCTATTTGTTATTCACCGAAAGCTGAAAGAAAGCAGAGTAAGTTTTAAACAGGCTTTGGTGTGGAGGAGAAAGAAGATTAATTGAAAATGTACCTTTTTACTATATTGTACCTTTCATTTTAGAAAATATGATATTACAGCTAATGATGATAACAGCAATTCCAATGTATTTTCCCCACTTTTCCTTTCTTTTGTCTTGTGTGAAGGGTTGTTTGGGACATATTTGTTTGTTTAATATTTTGTGCTTAATTTTATTTTATGAGCAGAGCTCAAGTGTGTAGTGTGGGCCTGGAGGGACATAAGCCCTTATGAGATCTACAGCAATTGTTTAGAGACAGATTTTTACAGCTAGTGAAATCCCTAAAGACAGTCACTAAAAGCCCTTGAAATCATGTGTGTTATTTTGCAGTCAGTAGAAAATAGATGACTGCACACACATGAATTCCCTGGGAGGTATATGTAAATCCTTTTTCTTTCCCTGTCTTTTGGTGACTGGGAAAGTCTCTGTAGTTGAATTTCAGCTACAATCATCCCCAAAGTATTTGGAAATTCAGGTCATATGACCAAAAAGCAAGGGCAGTTCACCTTGGCACAGATGACAAGGTTTCTACACTCTGCTGTATTCCTTCTCCTCCAGCACCATGATACACACTCTTCATGAGTTGGTTCCTGAACCATCATGCTGTACAGCACAATGCTGGAGCACCACAAGGAACTGTGGTGGTTTGCCCTGCAGATGCTTATGAAGAAGAGGTGTTGCCAGCCCAATCTGCATGTGCTCATCAGTTAGACATCTCTGTTCCTTATTTGTCCCTCTGTAAAATGAGGCTAAAGTAGCATTGTCCAACCTCATGAAAATACTGTGTAATAAAATACAATACGGTCTCTAATGACTACCTTAATAGGGACCATATGTGTCATATACAAATAGTTGGCACCCAGTTTAGGTGTCCAAAAACTTCCCGAGTATACAACAATCCCTGTATTATTTGATTGATTGCCTTGTAAGTGTTAAAATAAAGCCTACAATAGCTGTATCTGTTTTTCATTCTCAATCCTGTTTGGTGTGTTGCTCAAACTGTAGGTAGCATGTTAAACAAAGCAATGAAAGCCTTCCCTTTACAATTTCTGCTATAAAAGAGCGAGACAAATGTGGCGTATTTTCTGAATCACTTCACAACATCTGTACTCAAAAACTCATGCATGCAAGTATCCCTGCAGTGACAGTGAGAAACCAGATACCATTGAAAAAGGAATAAACAAATAAAACCAGCATGGATAACTGTATAGTTTTGCTTTCAAAGTCAGAGAGCAGCTATGAAATGCTAGCTAAAATAAAACAACTAATTTCTAAATAAAGGATGGTAACACAAAAAAAGCATGCCAGACTGCTATTTCAGACATTGACTTCTCTACACAAACATTCTAGTAGTTTGCATTTTTTACTAATGGATATAGGCAAAAAAAATATTGCTAATAACACCTATGTGTCATCTAATACATTTCATTCATTAAATTGCAAAGAAAACAAATGTCCTGATTGTTTTCTAGATGAGAAAATAGAACCATAAGACAGAACCACAATTTGCCCGCAGCAGAGTAGTTCATGGCAGAACTGGCAATAGAGCTTGGGTCTTCTGGGCCCAGGACCAGGCTCTAGATACAATCTACACTGCTTATGAGGACTCTGATTCTTATCCTGCAATTGGGCTACTGAAAACAACTCTCTCCTTGTGAAATCTCCACTGTTGGAGCTACACACACACACGCACACGGCATGACTACATATGACTTAATTCTTTAGGAAATCAGGCCAGAAAGTGGACTGTTTTTCCAGAGAAAGTGGAGCTCCAGAAAAGCTGTCTTTGGGGATTACTTGGACAACAGAGCACCAGGTCCGCCAGAACCTGACAGAGGGGAACAGAAGGAAGCCCTGAACTTCCTTCTGCTCTTTCCTGACATACAGTCAGGAAAGGAAAATGCTCTCCATGCTGAACTCAGGGACAGAAAACAAAGCGCAGTTACAGCTGAGCAATTATCTCAGAATATACATAAAATTGCAACAGCCTGAAGGAGATACACAAGTGGCAGACCTGAGCTGGTCATTTGCAAATAAGGAATATATGAACTACCATCTTTAATTTAAAGTATAAAAGACACCCTGTACCTCAGTCCCGAGCACATCCAAGAGGCTCTGCTCCCACAAAGTTCATGCAAGCTTTGATAAAAATTCCAGTTTCATTTATGTTACTGAAGTCTGCAACACAGTTTCCAGGTTAAGGGGAACTCAGTTACAAACCAATGCTGCACAGTTACCCACCTCCTCTCTCCCTTCATTTCCACAAAAAGAAAACCTCAGCACACAGGCCAGATGAGACCCCTGACATGCTTCAACAGAGCCCTGATAACGGGTTATCAGAAGAGAAAGCTTCTGGAGCATTGCACAGCAAGTGAACCACACCACAATACCAGAAATCAGACACAAAATGGAGGTGGGACTCATTACATCTTGCTTCATTCCCTTACAAATACATCAAGTTTGTATTTTTCACCCAAAGATAAAATCCCTGTCTACATTCAACAAATGGCTTGCCAATTTTAAGTTCTGCACAGTTCCTGCAAAGCTCACTAAAAGAAATTTATGTTACATAAACTTGCATATCCTGACAAACTGAAATCATACTTTTGAGACATGCTGCAAGTAAGTCTGTAAAACAGATTTAAGAATTCTCAACACTTTTGTGACTACTTTAAACTTAATTTTCACACCTACTGTTTCTCCCTTCCACAGTTTCTCATTAAAATGATGACCTCATCAAAGATATCTGATGTCTGGGAAAACATACATTTCATAGCAGAAAAGAATAAGTCAGGAAATAAATAATTCCATTTAACAATAGACGAGACATCTGAGTTCAGCTCAGCCACACAAAAAGAAATCTCAGTGTTCCTTATATAGATGGAACCAGGAATGTTCTTAAGAGACAAATAGCATCTATGTGCTCTAAAGAAGCTGATCTTTCAGAATAAACTCAGGGCACTGATTCCAGTCTTAAATACAGAAAAAAACATAGACACCTGATAATATTTTCCTCCCTAGTGAGAGGCAAAATTTTGCTCCCAGCAATGGTTGCACACCAGGCTTGCTGTCACCTATGGAATCTTGTCACCATCAACTCATCTGTGACCACTCATCACTTCTCCAGGTGCTGCAAAAAAGGGAACATGGTCCTTGACAGACAAAAAGCAGGTTTTGTACTTGCTCATGGGTAGCTAGGTTCTTCTGTATTTTCAAAATATGTCAGACTTCTCACAAGATCTGTTTCGTAAGCCTGTTTGTCCTAAGCTTATATGAAGGACTGCAGTAGTGGGTGTTACCAACTGATACTGTTTTCTACTCTCTCCTAGTGCTATTGGCTCCCCCCCCACAATGCAGAGGAAAGCTTTGCTTTTGGAAAGATATACTGTGCTGCTAGCTTTAAAGTAAGTAAAACGATGCATGGGAGCAGCTTAAAAGACAGAAGTCTGCATGAGCAGAGTTTGCAGTTTGCCTGGGTCTCTGCTTAGAGTCAACTCTCTTGAATAACTAAGTCTCAACAGCAAAACAAATGCACACAAAACCACAAAGACACCTTCCCCAACATTTTGGTCCCCAGCAAAACTCCTGCCAATTTGCAAAAAAAAGATGTGCTCCTTTTCATCAAACTCTACAGCAATGAACTAGCCCCTAATCCTTTAAGAATTAATCCTACTATTAAACCAAACATATTAATCATACTATTATTAATCTATTTCAAAATATAAATTAATATCCATACTCATCTAGATTTTAACTGCTTTACTGGCAAACCAATGTGGGAGTGGTTACGGCTAAGCTGCAGCAATGTTCTGCTAAACTTAGGTCTAACAAAATGTAGTGTTCCAGCAGGAACAGTATTCCTTCTCCAGCCAAATCACTGAACACACTGAAAAATCCTAACCCTCAAATTCAGCAACAGGAAAAACAAAATTGCAGTTAAACCACAGACCTAGAATGGAATTCCTCAACAGTAATGTTTCATTGCTATTGAAATCATCACTTCCAGACCCAGATAAATGAGGTGGTGTTCTAGTGGGAACAGCAGTAAAAAAGCCTCCCTGTAAACAGCCCACATAATGTTGTCAAAGAACTCTTACCTTTGATACTATAAAGTGGCAAGGGACTGAACAGTATTAATTTGGCCAAGCAGCAACAAAATCGTTTCTCACTAATCATTCCCTGGAAAGAACTTAGGTGATTCTAACACAGCAACTTTCCCTGTAATTACAATTACACAACATTAGTCCATAACCTTCATTCCTATGATAAATGAATCACAAATAAAAAGATTTCAATCTGTAGATCACTTTATACTTGAGCCACTAAACCAATGCAGTGCAATACAGTTACAAAACGGTAACTTTCAGTTAGCCAGCCTGAATATTAGAAACAGTTTAGCCTTACCTACACGCACCTCAGAACAAGCCCATGTATCTCATTTTTGCAGACAGCTTTGCTCACCTCCATTCTCCCATGGAGTGGACTGATATTGTTCCCATCTACCTGGTTTTAAAGGCAGGCAGTTGAGCTGACGTTACACTGCAGCTAGCGCTGCAGCTTTATGTGGACACATCCACCACAAGACTACTTTTCTTCAGAAACTCAAACCTCAGGTCCCTACTCAACTCCAAAAGCGATAATTCGTATGAATGAGAAGAAAACCTGTTTGCTCTCATTTGAAGAATGGTGATCTCATTTGCAGAATTGTAGCAAACAGCGAACATCACATCTTAGTAAATATATTTTCATGCTTCTGCAAAAGTGACTTGTGTTTTCAGCACTACTTGGAAATGAAGAATAGCAAGTGCTACGGTAAGTGCCCTTGTTGATCAAATCCTATCCCATTTATATTCAAAGCAATATCACTGAAAGTCTAAGGAATGCCATAGCAACATTTGTACAAGATTACTGAGCTTCACTGTTCCAAGATTTCTATAGCCCCTCCATCTTCTTTCAACAAAAAGAAAGCTGAATATAAATGAATCTAACAACTGAGGGAAAGGGGGCTTGACATGTTCCTTGATATCTTCAAGTAAGCAGAGTCAGAGATAATAAAACTAAAGGACCCTGAACAACGTCCATGAAGGCTAAATTTTGAGTTCATATTGTTACAAAATAGATGTTTTCCTTCCTGGAGTATTCTGACTGCACAAAGCACTGTCTGTGTGTAGAAAACCTCAGTTGTGTCAAGTTTACAAATCAGCTGGTGACACTGCATTGTCAAATACCACCACCCCAAACTCAAATGAACTCTTACACTCGTCACTTATTTCCTGCTCAGCATTGCTCTTTACCTCCCAGTTGAAATGCTGTAACAGGTGGCTGTGGACTTCCCATGCACAAACAGCTATTTGCTTGCAAACAGTCAGTAGAGAACAAAAAATACAACTTAACAGCATGTTGAAAGGAGAAATTGTTCAAAAGCACAAGATAGCTCAGTGGCTCAGAGAATTTAATTGCATTAAACATCCTATGTGAAGACAGTTATCTTGACACAAGAGCATTATACTGAACAATTCAATACTGTTCAGCAATTATTCTTCTTTAAGAAAAACAAACAAAACCCACACTTCCCCCATAAATCAGCCTAATTCATATTAGAGTATTACTTTGAAGCAGAATGGGTCTGAATGCTAGATTTTGTAAAAGCACTAAGTACTTCCAAACCTGAGTAACATAACATAGTTTTTAAGGAGAAGAAATATTTCATAAGGACAGTTCTCTCAAAAAAATAATGTTCTAGCTGTATTTTGCCATCTCTAGAATGGGAAAATTTTATCAGTAAAAAATATCTTCAGTGCATGCAAGCAATAAATTTTCAGTTTAGCGGCAAGGACACTACATAGAATTGTTATTTTATTCAAGGCTATATCACAGGCTGCCATTTTGTTAGACATCTCTGATGAAGGGGAATTACAACAGCCAATACACAGAACAAGTTACAGGGAACAGAATTGCTGCAGAAGCCTGTTCTCTCACTTAACATTTAACAGTCTCCAACCACCAAATACTTTTCATGGGGAGCAGGTATCACATTTCTGCTTGGCAAGACTTAAAAGAAAAGCTCTTCTGCCAGCAAACCAAACCTCTTTCAGAAAGCTGAAAGGACTGCTGCTAGAAAACAGGTTTTTTGCTTACATATCTATATGACCTTCTTTCCGTTTGTATGGGGATAATTAACATCCCCCTAAAAATTAAAATGACAAAACAGGTCCATGTCATTTGTCACCAGTTTTCCTGTCTTATTTATCAGGTGGGTACATTTTCTTTAATCTTCCTTTTCTCACCAACATACCTGTAGAAGCCCTTCTTATTCTTCACATCCCTTGCCAAATTCAGCAATAACTGTGCCTTAGCTTCCCTGATCGCATCCCTACACATCTGGGCAGCATCCCTATATTCTTCCCAGGATACATGTCCCTGGTTGCACCGCCTGTGCATTTCCTTCTTATGCTTCCATTTGACCAGGATGTCCTTACTCAGCCACGCTGGTCTCCTGCCTTCCTTGCCTGATTCCTTACTCATAGGAATTGAGAGTTCTTGTGCTCCAAGAAAAATGTCCTTAAAGAGCTGCCAGCTCTTTTCTGCTCCTTTACCCCTGAGGGTAGTTTCCCAGGGGGACCCATTCATTAATTCCTTAAACAACTGAAACTTTGCTCTCCTAAAATTCAGGGTCCTGACTCTACACTTCACCTGGCCCTTATTCCTCAAGATCATGAATTCCACTAGGGCATGATCACTGCAGCCCAGGCTGCCACCAATCTTGACCTCTACCTCTCACATGAACATTTCCCAGACTGTTTCCAAAAGCCTTGTGAGCAGTGGAACAATCAGAGCAGCTACGGGGACAACAGCAGGAGCAACACTCTTTGTTAAACAAAAAGCAAGGGATGCAATTCTCTTTTCAGAGAAATGAGAGTAAATCAAGAGTTGCTTTACAAAGGCACTCAAGCTACTGCCTGTTTCAGCAGCCTCCTAAGTATTGACATCTCCTCAAAGGCTGAGGAGGTGCCTCCACTTAAGGTTCTTTTTCTTCTAAAGTTGAATAGATCCTCAAGATAATGCTATATTTCAGGCCCTCACATGCACACCTGGAATGCTGACATACAAATAATATAAAAATAAATATCAGCACCTTGACAGAACCACACAGGTTTTGCTTCCAAAGCAGTGTTTTAATATAGCTGTTTATCTTCCCCTTTCTAGTTTGCTTTCCAAGACCCATGAAATGCTAAATGGTTACATCAGCGTGCCTAGTCCCTTAATCCTAAACTCTAACATCTGCAGTTTGGATAGAGCTTCCAAACAACTCTGTCAAGAATTAAGGCCTGTGTTTCCAGCGCTCATCAAATACCTTGTCCACTACTCCTTAGAGTCTCTTGTTCCTTATTGGGTACAAGCTTGGCAACACTTTCTATGTAACACAGCAACTTCTAAAGCTGTGTTGGGGCCTGGCCCATGTCTATCAAGCTGCTGTCCAGCACCCTCAAAGGGGCAAGGTCTCCTGCTCTGAGGCCACACAACCAAAGATGGTGAAGACGGTCTCTTGCGCTGAGGCCACACAAACAGCTACTGAGACTAAACCAGAGACCTAACCCTCAACTATTATAGTTGCTCCTGTAGTCAGGTAGAAACAGTGGAAGCAGAGGTCAACTTGGTAAGAGGAGAAGAAGCTCATCCTGAGAGGGGGAGAGAGGAAGAATCAGAAAAGGCAGCCTATTCTGCAGCAGTACAGGAGAGGAAAGAGATAGAAATCATAAAAGAGCCCCAAACTATCTTGTCCCTATCCATGACCAAGCTCTGAGACAGGCAAAAAATGTCACCCATCAGCCAGGTGAGTGAATTTCTACCTGGCTGCTCTGATGCTGGGAACATGAGTGAACTATTTACAGCTCGGTGGTCCCAGGTAACATCAGGACATCCAGGGAGAGATGCAACATACATTTGGGCTCGAGATTGAGGGGTGGACCTAACCACTGAAGCCATTGCACAGGTTATTCATGAATGTGAGACATGCACTGTAATCAAGTGAGACACACGAGTAAAGCCTCTCTAGTATAAAGGGTGGTAGCTACAATATCAGTAAGGGGAGACCTCGCAGATTGATTATATTGCACTGCCACAAACTTGCCAAGGCAACCATCATCTGCTTACCATAGTAGAAGTAAAAACTGGATGGTTGGAAACATACCCTATAACTCAAACCACTGCCCAAAACCCCATCCTGGGCCTTGAAAAGCAAGTTATGTGGCAACACAGCACCCCAGAAAGAATTGAGTCAGATAAGGGGACTCATTTCCAAAACAACCTCATTAGTATCTGGGCCAAGGAACATGGTGATGATTGGGTGTACCACATTCCCTATCATACACCAGCCACCGGAAAGACTGAAAGATACAGCGGACTGTCAGAGACTAAACTGAAAGAGATGGGAGCTGTGGCGTATGGGGAGCAGGATGCAAATTTAGCAGAAGCCACTTGGCTAGTTAATACCAGAGGATCAGCTAACTGATCTGGGCCTGCCTGAACAAAACCTCTGCACATTGTAGAAGGAGATAAGGTCCCTGTAATGCATGTGGGGAACTGGCTGGGAAAGACAGCGTGGCTTGCTTCTCCCTTGGGAAAAGGCAAACCTGTTCATGGGATTGCTTTTGCTCCAGGACCCAGTACACTTGGTAGGTAATGCAGAGGGATGGGGAAATCCAATGTGTACCTCAAGGAGATTTAACCTTGGGGGAAAATAACCCATGATTTGAGTTGTATATTTTAGGAGGAACCACAGCAGGAATCACCTAAAGCAACAGAGAAAGAGCTTTGCAAAAGCTGAACAAGTGCAGCAGTGACCTAACCTGAGCTGATTTTGACATCCAGTAACTCAACACAACATGCCTCTCTGGTTCAGAGTGACCACCATAACAGAGAGAACTCACGGACTAAATTAACTCAGTGGACATGTTAGGGACATTTCACAGGAATGACCCATAGACTAAGGGAATGAAATCTGTGTATAAATCAAAGGACAGGAAGGGGTCTGGTGGTTAATGAGGATGTATTGGATAGTGTATTTCTTGAGCAGGACATAAATGGTTTGGAATAAGGGGTAGAGATTGTACTAGGTCTGACTAGGATAGAGTTAATTTTCTTCATAGCAGCTCATATGGTGCTGTTTTAGAATTTTGACCAAAACAGTACTGATAACACACTAATACTCTAGCTTTTGCTGACCAGTGTTTGCACAGCATCAAGGCCTTCTCTGTTTCTCACTCCATCCCTCCAGTGAATAGATTGGTGGGTGTGCAATAGGCTGGCAGGGGACAAAACTGGATAGATGACCCAACCTAACCAAAGAGATATTCCATACCATATAACATCATGCTCAGAAATAAAAGGGAAAAGAGGTTTTTAGGGGGGTTAGCCATCCTTTTGCTTGGGAACTGGCTGGGCATTGGTCTACCCAGGGGAAGTGATGAGTGATTGCCTTTGCATCACTTGTTTTGTTTTGTTTTCTTCTCTCTTTTTCCACTTACCCTTCACTTTTCAAAGAATTTAATTTTTTTATTTCTTTTACCTTGACCCCCAAGTTTTCTTGCTTTTATTCTTCCTTTGCTCTTTCCCTGCCCCACCGGGGTGCAGGGAAGGAGAAGTGAGCGAGCAGCTGCGTCGTGCTGAGCTGCCCACCAGGCTTAACCCACAACAACCCATGATAACTTTCAGATAAATTTTCCCCTCTGGTTTAAAGTGGTATCTGAATTGAGAGCATTTTCTTTAGAAAATTGTTTTTAACTTTACAGAAACATATGTCCACAAGACACCTTGTATTTTAAGTACAAGACCTGGAAAATGGAGGAAAGGCAAAAGAAAATGAGGTATGATTCTGAAATTAACAGGGTTAATGTGCGACAATTCCTGCCAGCTGCACAATTAAAATATCTCCTAGGTAACAATACAACTGGCCAGACAACATACTAGGGAACACCCTGCCTTTGCAGATGTGTACTCTCCACCAGACCACACACATACCTGTCAAGTGACATCAGTTGACTACAAGTAGCACAAATCATTACATATCTATCCCTTACAGTCAAACAAATCAGGCTCGTGTCTATGTAAGTTAAATGCAAACTTTAAAAGCTCTTACTTATGGATCAAGTTTAAAACTTTTTGTCAGGTTGGTCAACTAGTGAAAGCTCTTCATCTTCTTGGGCCTCTCATGAAAGGAGACCGCATGTTTCCAGGGCAAGCATTCAAACACATCAAATGTTTTTGTGTTGCTATACTCATCAGTATTTTAAATTTTACATCTAAAATCTTAATCCTTGTACTAGAACATGTGAAGGGAAGCAAGAAGTACTCCAAAATTCAGACCCAAATGATCAGACCATCTTTTGATTTCTAGTAAATACTTCTCAGTGCTGACAATCACAGTTGCACAATCTCTGCCACCTCATCTGCTTTTTCTCTATTACAATCAGCTATTTCTCTATCCAATTCAGATTATTTCACAATATGTCAAGGCAAAGGCAAAACCAGACTAAGATCTGGTATTTTTTCTTTGCCATCAGCTTTGCCTCTTTCTTCAGTCTCATTAAGAAAACCATTAGCATTTTCTAGCACATACCCTCCTTCAAAGGCCAAGCATGACAGAAATGAGAGCCCTGAGAAGCTAATAACATCATCTGAAGGTGCATTCCCACTATTTCTTGTCAGGTTAGATTTCAAAGCAAACTTCTGCATGCTTAGAAATTAGGCTGCCTTTATAGTCAGTGGAGATACTGGAATAATTGTAGGGTATGACGTATATGACATCTTTTAAGACAGCTTCCTTAAGTTTCCACTGACTAGGAAGGGAGTCCAGGACAACTAGTACATTGGACAGATGAATCCCACACCTGTTCTGTGTAGCAAAAAAAAGCATCATAAAAAAAGCAAGCATGCCACTGTCAGTGATGGAGAAACATGCAACAAATATGCTATCCTTGTATCTACCTAAGCTCAACTTCCCAAAAACATTACCATCAGAGTCACCATTGGTTTGCACAATCTTCCCTCCAGTCAGCCTGAGTGCAAATGCTCTTGATGCATGCAGGTATTCAGGTAAGTCACTATCATCAGTCATCTGTTGACACAATTCTACTTTCTCCCAAACACATCAGTCACTTTGTTCATTCACCTTGTAAAGTTTGCTACGAATAACGGCTTATTTGTCACCACTTTCCTCAAAGCGTTCTAACTCGCTAAAACCGTTATTCCACCACTGCTTCCAAAATTAAACGCTCAGCCGGCTTCAGTCCAATCCTCGAACACCTGCGGAGGAGCCAGAGTCGGGAGGGAAGAGCCAGTCCTTCACCCAGAGCTGCTCTGAGCTAGTCATTCACAGCTTGTCCTCTGTAACATCTCAGCAGCTCAAGGCTTTTCTTTCCATCTAGATGAACCAAGCTGACATGCAAGCAGAGAAAATGTGGCTCTAATCCAGATCAGTTCTACACAGCTGGGCCTCCAGACAGCTATTCAAAACAGGCACCTGTGAACACAGTCATTTTTCTGACCAGGAGACAAAAACTCACAGGGAAAGAAATAACAGAAGAGCGCTCCTCATTCATTCCAGCTTACATCTACAAACAACTGCTTTGGATTCCATTTTTAAGAGGATATTAAAGTGTCATCTGCTGAGTGGAAGCTGTTATTAGATTCCACTTGGTCCAAAGTAGCACAAGCCTTTTATAACACCACAGCATCGTTTCTTAAAGTGGAAACAGGGGACAGAAATATCTGATGATATCCAGCTGTGAAATAGAAATCACAGGTCAACCAGGCTTACACTTTGAGAAACACCCACTGCAACATGTGCACAGAGTGAAAAATAAATAAAATAAAAAAACAATTCATCTGCTTCTAAGCTGAACTTTCCATCATAATTTCCATAGCCCTCCTTACTTACTTTAATGAGCATGCCAAGAATGTAGATTTTTTTCTGATTATTTACGGAAAATGGGGGTTATATAGACTGATAAAATTCCTGTAATTAGAAAATCCATTTGCTTTGGGAGAGGAATGGCAGTTGTTTCCTCTCCCTAGCAGAACACAAATAATGGGAGTGAAAAATCAGGCAGTTAATTACAGATCTTAAACTTCAGATCATGTCAACTACTGGACTAGTTAATGAACAAGTGATTTTTTGCAGTTTTGAATAATAAACATATCCTTTAAAATTGCAATCTGTACACGGACAGTTCACAAACAAGACCAAAATTGATGAAAAATTAACCACAGAATCAGAGAAACAGTAACAGCATTAGAAAAGAACTTAAGGTATAGCAAAAAGATCTGATAAGGGAAGAGCCTTGTATGGAAAAGTCCTGCTTAACTACTATTCAGTTACATGATTATGTTTTAGCATGACTTTGATGGTAGAGCCTGTACTCCATAAAATATGGATTTTTTTCCTTTCTTACATCTTCCCCTCTTACTCGTGGAGGCAAAGACACATGCTGCCTACTTAAATAACTTCTTTTTGTGCTTCGTGGCTTCTGGAGTCTGTTCTGACATCTCATACAGACAATGGAAGCAAATGGTGGACCTGAAGGGCCCTACTCCTTCTCCACAACTGTTTATGGAAAACTTCAGTGTTGCAACACTCCCTGGAGTTGCTTAAGGAAAAGCCAACAGCCTCCTAAGCAGGTGCAAAAAATACTATGTCAGGAGATTTTGTAAGACTGGCTGCAGATCAGAAGAAGGGGGACCCAGCATCTTGACAGTGTCACCCAAGAGAGGCAGCTCCTTCTCAGCCCCTGGCTCTGCTGAGTTTACTCAGCTTCTTGGGTCCTGCTAAGCTCTACCTTAATTTGAGAAAGAACAGTGTAATATGGCACATCACCTGTGAAAGACTACAAACCCTTGTACAAGAAAGCTACTATGGGGTCTGTTAATTTTTAAGCACTGACTAGCCAAGTAGTGGTTTTACTTTCTGAGCTCATTGGATGATGAAAACAATTACTTATTTTCACAGTGATGGTAAAAAAACTGTTTTTTTTCCTTGCACAGCAATACTCAAAAGCAGGAACAATCTTACATTTTTGTACCTATTTTTTTATAAGTAGTAACACTAATACCTTACACCCGTATACTAGACTCCAGCCTAGATATGTATTAGGTATAAATACTCCCCAGTAATATGATGTAAAAATCCATGATAGATTACAGTGCAACATGATGAATTATACATAATAGAGACCATCTTAAGATCATCCTGCTTCTTAAGCTACCTTCCTGCAGATAAAAATCAGATTCAGGGCCTCAGTGAACATTCCCAGTCCCACAGGCTCCATAATGGAGGCAGATACAGAACCCAGTTCTAGATGCCAGAGTGCTCATTTTAACATTTCTATGTCTATGTTATAATCTGATACTCACCTTAATATGAAATGGTACATTTTAGCAGTCAATTAAATGTATGAAGGACATTTGTATACCTGAGAAAAATGTAAAACATCAGTTTCTTGAAAGCTGAAAAAAATGGTGCTCTTAATTGTTCACCTATGCACTATGCCTTGGCAACCTTTGTTCTTTCCACCCCTTATACACTCAGCTCTTATCACAGAGAAAATCTTTAATTTTACAAAGCTGCTGTACCTCTATCATTTTTATATGTCTGCCCTTTGCAAATTACACAATAGACTGAAGAAGGTGACTAATCTCCTTAAGAGTGCAGAGCACTGCATTTCTTGTCTTGGAACTACTTTCCAACATTGAATTACATACTGTTTTGCAAGGATAAATAGAAATGCCAGAGTCTTGTCAATTAACCATGTAAAATACTTCTTGAAAGTATCTTTATATAATAAACTTCTGTAATTGAAACAAGACCCTGAATACAGGACAAATGGGTAGTATTAATTCATACCTCGTTGTGCTGTCAACAGTTAACCACATGACTAATACCACATGTAGCTTGAAGCAAGAAAATCTATTTTTTTGCCTCTGCTGAGTTAATCTGGGTTATTATATGTTCGTGGTTGATCCGTTTAGAAAACAAGAATGTAGAAACTGTCTTGCAAACCAGAACAGAAGAACCACAAAAGTTTGTATTAAGTATTCATTTTCATAACACATTTATCTTCTTTTCATTTTCACTGCCTCTAAAAATACACTGTCCATGATATTTGCATTGCATAATTGATACCACTCTATCGTTATGCCATACTATTTTACCACCAAGTAACTTTAGACAGAAATCATATGTATTGCTTATTTTGAAATACAACCTTTAATAATAAGCTTCGTGAAGATTGTTTTCTATTACTGATCTAACCACAGTAAAATTCAAAGAGGGCATGAAAGGTGTTGAAAGGGCATATCAGCTGATGGTCATGAGATTTAACAGCAGAGTGCTGTCTAACATCACCTCTAAATTGCTTATATTATTTATTTGCAAGTGACTTTACTCATTAGGTTTATTATATTCTTATATCTTGAACTATTTTTTAATTGACTTGATAAAGTAAGCACTGACATACTGATCCCACTTTGTGAGTGCAAGCTACAAGCCATTAGTCCGATGCATTTGCTGCAGTACACATCAATTTGAATCACAGCACCCTTGCTAAAATATTCTAACTGGTGTCTTCTGGTGACCTTAACTTCACCAGTGATGAAAACTCTTTCAGAACTTTAAGAAGAAATTATTGATATTTACATTGGTGACCTTTGGGCAACTGCCAGATTTCACTCTCTTTCTGAAAACAATGACTCCTAACAAATAAATATAACAGATGTCAAAACCTGTTGAAAAAAGCACTTGAAAATTTGAAATGTGATATTAAAAATTGAAGAGTTTTCAGCTATTGGTAATGAAAACGTGATTTTTTTTCCTACTCAAAAGCAGGCTCAGAAGATCCTTCTCTTTTCTTACATGGATAGAAATTTCACAAAGACTTGCAAAATTCTTTGTAAATTGAAGAACAGGAAGGTTTGAGCTCCTAAAATCCTTGAAGAGATGGAGGATGGGTTCCAAAAGCACACTATTTTGGCATGATACAGTCATCATCTTTTTCTCAATGGCAGACCCAGAGTCTCCATTGGTTTAACAAGAAAAACAGTTATCCTTTATGAATAACAAATTCCAATTGTTCTCTCTTCTCCCCATTCCTCAGCACTGGTGTCTCTGAGTTGAGGCTTTTGTAGACTGTGATTATAACAGGTGTTGTGGTATAAATAACAAATAACATTGGTTTAGTTCACCAAATCTGAGCTCTTGGAATTTTGTGTATTTAATTCAGCAGCCTCTCATAAAGATTGGCTAATTTCTCCTTATCCTGTTCATTCAATCCATTTACTGGTTTCAAGGAAGCTCTTCAAAGCAAGATTTTCTTGGCAAAAAGCAAGATTTTTCAGTGTCTAAAGTGCAAATCCAAGAAATCTCATCAGACGAAAAGCTGGTAAGGCTTTGCTAGTTTGTAGCATAGCGATTTCTACAATATGCTGCAGACCAAAGTTATGGCTTTGCATTTATAAGCAAAATGGTCTGCAGGTCTTCACAGAATTCATAAATGCCAGTGTCCTTAATACATCATTAAAATTCAGAAATCATACTTAGAATAATTCATTAAAAATTCGATGTTCATGTATGTTTTTCACCACCTTTCTGCATCGTGTAACGTGGCCACAGCAGACACAGATTTAGGAGTACATTGCCATAACTTTGCACTAAAGAGACAAAAAATATTAGAAACGAGTTTCCAAAGCCATAAGCCTATTCAGGCCCTCACCTAGAATTATCAAATATAGATTTCATTTTCACAGCCATGGGTTGCATAAAATGTCTTTCCCTCTCCTATGTAGTAAAGGAGAAAAATTGTAACTCCATTAAGTAACCATATTTCAGCCTCTGCATCTATCAGGAGGAAAGCAATTCTGTGGTAATGGAGTATTCTTGCCTCATGTGGAATCCTGGTCTCTGATTTCAAACTAACCACTTTATTCACATTCATCGGGACATACTCTTATCTACACAACATAAAACAAAGCTAATATATTTCATATGAAAATAATGGAGATT
This sequence comes from Haliaeetus leucocephalus, assembly GCF_000737465.1. NCBI lineage: Eukaryota > Metazoa > Chordata > Aves > Accipitriformes > Accipitridae > Haliaeetus > Haliaeetus leucocephalus. Next base: position 61,097 of record NW_010972477.1, on the reverse strand, counting down.
CACCTGAAATGCAGTTCTTCTTAAAGATATTCTAATACAGCTTCATTCAGGGACAAGCTGTGCCTTTGCATTAAGTTCACAGCAACCTTGTGTCTAGAACAGCTGATCCCAAACAGCAGGTGAACATACACATTTTCAGCACAGCCCTGCATCTCGCAATCTGGTGAGACTTTATAAACTGTAGGGTTCTTTTATTTCCAATTTTATAAATAATAGATGGCAAACATTATTATTTCTGCAATGAAAAATTGCTATTGTCAGCTACCAGCATGATGGCAACACAACTGCTCAAATACGACTTTCTTTTCCATTGTTTTACTTGCTCACACCTAACTGATTTATAAGCTGCTTTTCTTTGCTTTTGAAAAGAAAGGCATGAGTCACAGAAGGAAAACAATAGGTTTTTGGGGGTGATTATTGCCAGCCTGGTTTTACCACTGCTGCCATGACCTCTAGGAGTTTTTAGAAGGATTTTTTAATACAAAATTACTGTACATTTTGGTATGTGAAGAGATGAAAGAAATACACATGTAGAACAGATGAAATATCAGTATTATCTGCATTTCACTGAGAGCTTAAAAAAAAGCAGCAACTGTATCTGTATGGGATGCCCAAAGGAAGACCATCCTATTAAAGAAGAAAATGCTAGCATCTACCACGGAAGTCCTTGTTTTTCTATACTGCACCAAACACTTAATGGTAAAAAAATTACAGTGACATGAGACCACATAAAGTATAGGTTTCTACAACCTTCCTTCAGAGAGAAACTAAGCTGACAAAGAATATTTTCTTCTACAAAAGCTGGACTGACAAAACTGGGAGGGGTTACAGCAGGCTAAATAAGGAATTTTGGTTCCCTTCCCCAGTAAAACTTTGGGCAATAAAGGGAATTACTCTTCACATACAGACACATACAGAACATCATTACATGAAAACATTGAAGAAGATAACCTGGAGACCAGGCAACAATACAGTGAGCTTTTGTCCTGCAAGCACATTTGCGATTTGCAGCATTTTACCATGACTTTGTCCAAGACAAAGCATAACCAATGTACTAGTCTGTCTGCCGGGATATAAATCCTAACACAAAGACACACACCCCTACATGGCACAACTGAGGAAGAGTGGGACTCCCTTTAATCAGTACTGTTCTGGATCTAAAATCACATGTGTGCTGGCCACTCAAAGGTCCAGCTCCAGGCAGCTCCAGTTTGTCTTTTGTGTGAGAAAATCACATGCAAAAATCCAGAATTGAGGCTTTCCTGATAATGTTGAAAAGAATGAGCCAAAGGCGTCTGCTTTCTAATTGTGAGACACATTACTGTAGGAACAAATTAGCTCACATGAATTAGTGCCTCACCTTAGCTGCAAAACAAATTCAGTGGTTTGTCTGAGATTTTCACAGTTCGTTGCTCTTCTGCAGATGTTTTGACATTAGCAGCTGGATGCAATCACCGATCAGCATCTAGATCAGACTTCCTGCAGCAGTCAATGGGGAAGATGAAAAAAATTTTACACAACTGACCAAGAAAATGACTCAGTTTGAAGGACTCTTACATACACACTCAGCCAGCAGAGGTTATTGGCTCCAAGCTTTAAGAACTGGGGGCATATAACTTCGTCTTGGATTGCACATGTTTCTTCCACAGTTGGTTTTCCCATTGATCTTAATGTCATCTGGTCTCCTTTTCTTTAATATTTTACTATGTTTCTTAGAAAACTAGGCACTTTTATGATTGGTTTAGTTTAGTTTAGTTGGGCCAAATTGTAACAGGCAAAACTCCCATTGACTTTAAAATTGAGCAACAGCTTTAGGATTATTTTTCCAGAAGATTAGATCAAATTTGGCTCTAGTCATACACATCTTTTTTTCCTTAATTCCTTTTTCAAATCTTCAACACGTGAACAGAACATGGGTGGACTACTTTGTCATATACAATGGGACTGAATGCTTCTGTTTATAGAATTCATTTTTGATGTAAAGGTTTCTGGGAAAATTACACTGAGGCTGTACAGAAAATAAAATGGTTGTTAAGCGTGGGGACAGACCTTGGACCATGCTCACAGCAGAGCAGGGAATTCCCCCAGGTACACACATACTTGCAATGAATCAGCTTCAGACATATAGTTAAAGAAAAATTTTGCCCTCTCTTGTTCTGCTAAGGACTCAGATTTAAAACTTTGGAAAAATAAGAATTGTAACATCTTCCAGGTGCCATAGAGCAGTGCCACACAGCCACTGCCTCACACCAAATTAGGGGCCCTCTGAGCCATGACAACAGGCTTGATGAGGTAAAAAAATATAGGGACTGCAGGAAAAAGTCTGTTACAATCAATTCTTTTTCTGAAACAGAAAAGCCAGATCTTACATGTGTTACATACGCTACTTTGCTAGAACTCTTTTCCAAAACACAAACTGCTATTTCACCCTTGGCCTCTCGATCCACAGATATTCCTTGGCTGGCAAACACAGAATGATTGGGTGGGAGCTCCCAGGGTAGCAGATATGCGACCTTATACACTTGTGACATGACTGCTGCAACAGTAGTATTGGCTTGAAATAACAGAATGCCTTACACTGAACTAGGTGACACTTGACTAGATCAGAGATAACAATCAAATCCTACATTTCAGTCCAATAGCAGATGAATCTTACTGAGGCTGGTATGTTCCCTCAGGAAATGTTTAGAGGACTGGAAACACTGGAAATTACTTATCAGCACTATCTTTTGGATATTAAGTTATCAACCGTTACTTCGTTTATTGATTCAGCTAAAGAAAAGCACTCTACAGTTTGCTTTGGATCCGAGAGAAATTAGTCTGGGGATGTGCTCCTTAGACAACTCCAAGCTGGCGTGTCTATGTGGAGACTCAGTTTAAGAGAGGACTGTTGGAGTGACAAGATGCATAAGGATACAACTGAGTAACTGTGCAGCAAAAGACATGTACAACACATGTAGGCATCCATTTCTCTTTGGTGAAAGGAAGGTCTTTGAAGGAAGATCATTTTCTGGGCTTGTTTGCCATCCCTGTCCCTAGTGACATCAGAGAGAGACTGATCAGCTCTACTCAGAGACAGAAGGATGCTCTCTTTACTACATCATTCCCTGCCCAGAATCATGCAGCATCCTGCCCTCATTTTGATTTCCTGATACACTTGCCTGATTGATGGCAATAGGGTCCTGGTCTTTAGTGGCATCTGCTGCCCAGTGCCCCAGACACACAATGTGCATCTTCTGCCCAAAACAGGTTCCTTCTGACAGCAGAGAAAATTAAGCATCAAATCTTAACATTTCAAAGAAAGGAGGTGGCCTATAACTAAATACCTATGTTACGGTCATCTTCGCTCTTCCAGTAGTGACCCCTTGATTATTTTTCTGTTACAGCCTAAGAATTTTTACTGCAGAAAAACTACAAGCCCAAACCAATGATAAGGAGGTCCACATACTTCTAAACAGAGGAGGTGCTTGGTGGTATGTCAACAAAAAAGAGTACGTGAATATCAGAGAGCAATGCTGTTAGCCCTATTGCTACCACTGAAAATACTTTACTTCTAGATATAATGATGTAGTAAAATCAGGAAAGCTGACTGGCTTGTGCTACAGTATAGTTCAATTTGGACAGGTTTTTTTAAAGTGCTTACTTTGAATGGATGCCCTTGTGAAAAAAAAGTAGTATAACTGTCTATAAGGAATGCAAAACAGGATTAACCAATAGCAAAGATTAAAGTTAATCTAACAAGACTTGATATCACATACTAAGTAAAACTTTCTAATTAATCACAGCTCTTCACATATGTCTCTTTTTTTGGTACACATTGGTACTAAAGCTTTTTGCATTGACATGCCATATAGATCTGTATTTTTTACCTCTACAGTGTTTGGTTTCACAGCAGCCAATCAACCAGAAATGTATACATGGAGTCCAAAAAACACTTTTATGGATTTTTCAAATTAACCTTTTGGGACTTTTGTGTGAGCAGATACCACATGCTTCCTTATAATCACTGTATTTCATTCATTCACGTTTAAAGACTGAACGTTTTATCAAACTTTGTTTAAAACATTTCAATGAAAAACAACCATTAATAATCAATGGTAGTCCTTGAATTAAAAATAAATGGAACTTGAAAACTAACTATAAAAAGTAATTGCCATTAATAGAAGGCAGGTGCAAAAGTTTTGGCCCAATATCTTAATCGACCAAGTGAGGCAAAAAAATAATTTTTGCTGAAGTATGCAAATAGCATAGTAAATAGTGAAGAAGGAGTAGAAGATGTAGGTGTAGTTACACAGACTGATTTGGATGATTTACAAACATGGAGTTACCTAAATCATATGCATTTTAACACTGGTGAGTGCAAGATGATAGATCCAGAAACAAATAATGTACGTCACACTTACAAGTCACTCTGAGAAGGACTTAAAATCATATACAGCTTGTAGAGCACGTCTTCCTGGAATTACAAGGTAGCTAGGAGGGTTAATGCAATACACAAATATTTTGGCAGAAGAAAAATGCTGAATACCCATTAAGATTAGAGGAAAAAATAGGGAGTCCATACATAATACTATGCAAACTACTGCTGGGTGAAATGTTCAATTCTAGACTGGAATCCACTCTACAAAAGAAAAACTGCCAAAACTTGCAAAGGGTTCAAGAAATCTGAAATACATTCATTATCATGACAGGCTGTAAAACTTTGATCTTAATTTATCAAAAAAAAAAAAAAAGTGATTGAGAGGTGACTTAAGTGTGACTTATTTGTATTTAACTGGGAAAAAAGGATTTCTGACAAAAGAAGGAATTTTACTGTATCAGGGAAATATGTAAGAAGGTATAATCGCTGGGAACTGGAGTCAGGCAAACTGATGAGAAGACAGACACATTTTCCTCTGACTGTGAACAGTGAACCCTTTGGAACAATCTGTCTATAGATGTAAATAATCAATACTAACTTGATACCTTTTAAATGCAGAGTTGACCGCAACACCTTCCCATAAGTTACTCACTCACTCTTACAGGGTTTTAAATAGTGACTACCGAGCAGATTGTGTAGCCTGTATTATTCAACAGTGCAGACCAGATGGCCATAGCCATCTCTCTGGCCTCAAAATCACTGAAATGGTAGTAATTACACTCAGAAGTGTTTGGAAAATGGGGACGCAGAAGAGAGAGGAGATACTGATGCTTGGGAGCAGGCCAAAAGCTTAATGAGCTGCTGAGAACTAGCATTAGCACATTTCAGGCCCATATTTCCATAGGGGTTAGGGCTGGGAGAGACACGGAGATTTGTTTAGAGACTGTTTGTTCTAGCTAAAGTGTTTCCAGGATCTAGTTAGAATTATTTAGAAAACACTTTCATTAGCTAAGAATAGAAAGTAATCTACGCAACTACAATAAGCAACATTTTTTCAAGTTCGTGTAAGACAGCTCTGGGTACTCCTATCTTCATCTGGCCACTGGCTTCGGGAATTAGTCCTGGCCTTTCAACCACAGTCCCATTGTAACCAGACCAGGATTTATCTCATAGAGCCTGGTGAGAAAAACTCTGACCATTAATAATGGGCTTAGGTTTGTGGACAGTAGCAGATTTTACATATTTAGCTGCAGTTGCTAAATATTAAGAATATAATATAGATGTTATTTTATCTATAACAGTAATGTATAATATATATGTTATTATAAATATATATAAAATAACAGAAATATTACACATTAAGAATAAAAAGCTTTCTGTAATTTCCAGTCTTCTAGCGAATGAAAAGCATATTTGCTTTTGTTAAGTCCCCATAGCTTTCACCCACACTTCAGTCTCTGCTTGCTTACTTGCCATGTACCATAATTTCCTGTCATTTAAACCACCTAGTTGCATTTTCATCTTCAGGGCTCCCTCTGAATAGCCTAAAAGCATCAGCAAAACTGTGAACAGCTGATCCCTTCCTCTTTTGTCCATGAATGTCTCCAGCTGTTTTTTGAAGGTTTTACCTTTCCTGAAAGGTGTTTCTGGTTGTCCTTCATATTCTAGTGTCCAACAAGAACCACTGAAACCCACCACAGCTAAATGACTTAAGATATTTTAAAATCCCACTTTGATCCCTCATCATATTTAAGCTTTCAAATACCTTTGGACAATCTGACCCAGAGTATTTGTATCCTAACTTCTGCATGAATCCTCACAGAAAAATGCTAAAATTAATAGGGAAACTGTCTCCTGATATTGCTTCTGTAAAACTTTACCTGAAATTTTAAGGCTTATATGTGATTGTTATACATTTCTAGCAAGATCAAGATCAACTGTGGAGGCTAAAACTCTTATATTGGTTTCCAGTACCAGCTGCCACACGAGAGCCTTGTCTGTTTAAAATCAGTCAAAAGGCTGCTTTTTAAAGAACACAGGTTTGTTAAGTATAAAGTTAAGACATAAATAACAGAGCTGTCAGAAGATCTTACAGTATAATTAAGTTACAGCAAATTGAAGTCACTGAAATCTCTCTCATGACTGTTTGGCCAAACAGCAAAGCAATGCAGATAATTGCTATTTACAATCCCATAACCAAGGACAGACACTTACTCTGAAGAGCTAAAACTCCTCCATAAAACAAAGAGTTGAGAAAGGAAGCAGTTTTCCATAAACGATTACATTTTGATATAAGATACAAAGCCAAATTTTGCAAGATTTTTGTAAGTGAAAAGCACCATGCAGAAATTACCGTATGAAAAAACAGTTTCCTTCATACAAACCTCACAGTTTTAACCCACTATTTGATCCAAGCTGACTAAATTTTACTGCTAGAGGCTATATGTAAAATCAGGGTAAACTAATACTACCAGGTTTAAATACCTGAATTTTAAGTGACCGTGGCTAGAAATACCATTTTTTCATTAACTTGTCAGAATACTCCAAATAAAGAAGTGTTTCAGTCCCATCCATCAGGGTTCCTTCAATGAGCTAGAAGAAATTAGCCCTTATATAAAGCATGACATCAAATCACATCTGTTCGCAAAAGAGTAAAATTCTTAAAGGTAGAGGTAAATGTGCTGTTCCTTCAGTGCAACGATCCCTTAAGATAAGTTTGTAATCAGATTGATAATGCTTGCTTAATACGTGATTCAGGAAATAAATTCCTACTACTACTATCTCCCAAGCTAGAACTTGAAATGTAAGTGATAGAAAGAAGTTTTAAAAAACTGTATATTATTGAAAAATGTAAAACATTTTTGTTTTGGAAGAGGCTGGAATTCTTCTTTTGGTACTGCACATAGGGAAAAATGAACAAAGCCTCAGACTGACCGATTTCTCCAGACAAAACAATCTCCATAGATAGGCAGGAATTTTCTTGTACAGGGAATGAAAATGACACTAAATGGGAAGTGCAATTGGAAAGGATAAAAGTAAGGTGGATTCTTAACTCTATGTGAAAGTCAGTAGAACTCAGAGACTGCAGTCACCTCCAAACCTTGGAAAAATCTTGCACCAAAATATTCAAACTCTTGAAGAAACTTTAGCACAAGGCTTGAGAAAAGCTGCCTGCTTTTTCACCTGCATTAGCAAAGGCAGAGTCTAATATTTTGACTCCTGCAGGTACCTTTTTCTGCTGCAAGTAGTCCCATTAGTTGAGGACACTTATCAATTATGAACAAGGTATCAGCAAAGAACTCTGTTTTGTGATTATAATACAACTGTAATGAATATCAAATGGAGCAAAATTAAAGTGCTTCCTTCAAAATAAGTAAAACGACTTGTACCTAGATGAGTTGGAAAATTAAAATTATTGCCCCATAACATACAGATACTTGTTAAATAAATCTAGCAGTACCTGCATTGCAAGGATTTTCTTTTCCTTTGTATACACACATTTCTCTGTCAGATATGAATGCAATTTCTGCAAGCTGGATAAGAAGGGCTTACCTCCTCTTGCTCTTCCCCATGGTTGGAGAGAGCCGCATGAGTGCACGTTTCACTCCAGTGCCATAAATTTTAATAATCTACCTCTTAAAAGGTTGCAAGGTTGTAAAGTCATCTAGGGTGTGCAAATAAAAGTGCTAAGAAGGAATAGCATCTAAGTTGTTAATATGCTGTCAGATTATGAAACATTATCAACAGGTGGGACATCTCAACAGAGGCGTCAGTGGCAAGAGAACCATGGGGAATTGCTGCAACATAGCATATCAGTCCAACATTTCGTTACCCATCAGGTCTACTGGTGATCAGCTAGGTAAAACCTTGCATGAGGTGACTGCAAAATCTTGCATCACATGAGGTGATACTAAATAGGAGACAAGATCAATGATCATACGAGACAAGAACATATCTGGGGCTAAATGACGCTGTAACAGGTGTGATGACAGCGAACTTGTGGCTGCCCTGCCTCAGGAGCAGCCCCCGAAACAGCACCAGCACAGTTTCAAACCCAGGGAGATGTTCTGCTGCAGGCTGGCTCATACCCCACCAGCGCTAATTCACTTGAGTCTCGTTTTCTGAAGTGCTGAACACCTGCCATTTCCTCTGATTTCGGTTGGTGTAGAGGGTACTCAGTGCTTCCGAAAAGCAAGCATTATGCATGAGCAGACATGCTCTGAAGAAGCAGATGCTCCACAAAGCCAAAAATACCACCAATTACACAAGCCCTGTGAGTTTCCTCCAGAGCAGAGTTTGAAGTATGCAGCTTTATAGAGAGATGTTTAAATACCTCCAGCAACTACAGAACAGGAATAGAGGTAAGAAAATAATAATGCCACCCTCACTACTGTCAGTCTTGCAGTATTTTAGACATCGAAACAAAATGGGTAGTGCTCATTCTCTCCATTCTATCTGGGAGGCAAAGAAACAAACTCCAGCGGGATCAATAGGACAAATCATTTTACATTTGGACAGGACGATCTCACACAAGAGGTGGATTTCTGAAACAGTGCATGATGAAATGTTCCTGTCATCTTACTGAAAAAAGGAAATCAGAGGAGGGAACTGCACTGCTGCCAACAGAGAAAACAGAATAGCATGATTCTAAAAGCATACTGCTTTAGTGGTTTCACAGAAAAAAAAATTGACTTAAGTAACATTTGCCTAAAATGCACAGAAATATAGATTAAATATAAACACAACTGTCTGAGGTAAAAGCAATAGCAGCTAGTATTGGTTAGCCCACTGGTTAGTTTTCATTAAATTGGTCTATTTTGTGGACTCTTCGAGTTAAGAGCTGGGTCTCTCTGTGCGCCTGTGGCCATATTGCAGGGACTTAAGAGCTGCAGCTTAGGCCTCCGCAACTGGCAACCAGATACAGGACGATTTCAATTGATTCAGAACACAAATATTTTACATGCATTAGGGATCTATTAAGGATGTAGGTATTACATTGTTCTTGGTATTTGAGGTGATCCTTTTTTTAAAAGACAAACACTATTATAAGGTGAGACTACCAAAACCAAAACTAACTCTTACATGATAAATTCTGTCAGGTTGCACCATTTTTTAGAGTCCACTTTCTTCATCATCTCTTCAAAGGATTTTCCACAGGCAGGCAACTTTTCTAACATGAGAGATTCGTTGCAGAGATTAGTCTGTTGACGTGCACCTAGGTAAAATCAGAAAGCACCTTAAATCTCAAACATTGAAATAGAAGTGTGATCACATCACTCGCAAATTCCTTCACACAGTTCTGATTGCCACTTACGTTGTTGTGAACCTAACATTCAAATTTCTAAACAATTTTAGAAAACAGATAAAATATACCTTTACATAAATTTATTAAAAACATAACAGTATATAATACTACAGGTTACCATATATAGCATCATCTTTTAGACCTAGCATAGAGCAACCTACCTAGTCACTTTTCTAATCTTACTTAGCTTCTACTCATACTAACTTACTATTGCCCATTTGCATTTTTACTTAAAAGCTGACTGGAGTTACTGATCATGTACTTCAGTGTAGAAAGCACTTCTCAAGCTTACACAGATGCATCCCATTCAACTAACTGTATGACTAAATGTACTTCAACATCAGAAACATTTGTATATCTTACCAGCTAAGGGGCTGGAATTCACAATTAAGCTTTTTCTTTAGGATATCCACTAAAGGCATTATCTACCATTATTAGATGTTGATGTTACAGCGTACAGCTACTTGCAAAGAAAGAGTCAACCTTTACTTGAGCAAGTCTGTATCTTTTGGAACCTGTAATGGCAACTCCACAGTATTTAGAGTCAAAGTCAATTTTTTTTCTTGGCCAGCCCATGCCTGCATTGGAATACAAAGATAGTATTTTGGTATTTCTTATAAAATTAAAACTCTGAAAAAAATCTATTCAGACTAACTAAAGCATTTTATTTTGATAAGGCTGAAACATTTTGGTTTTATTAAGTAGTTAAATATGTCTTGCTTTACCTTTGTAAATGCCACTATTTTGATTGTTCTTCTATATACAAAATGCATACATTTTGTAGAACATTAAAGATTACCTGTAAGTATATGTATGTCAACATATTTAATACAAATGCCTAAATTAAATCAGTCAGAAAAAAACTAGGATGATTTCTTCTCTTTACAGCAGCACAAATCTGAGAAAAGGCTTTACCTGAAAAAAACCTGCAACCCTAACAAACCCATGTGTCAGGCAACCTCCTGAGAACTCCGGAGGAACAGGTTTTTTTAAGAATAAAGCCAAGAAGAACAGACCGCTTCATCCTTTTTTAACCATAGAAAAAAGAACTCTAAGTAGAATCAGGTCTTGCACCTTTTCCTTCTGAACCTACATATTCACTGAGACCCTATTTACACCAGGGAGAGGAGGTATTTCTTTTCCTTCTATTAGTTACTTTGAAAGCAGGATCCCGTCATTGCTGAACAGAGCTGGTGGTTCTAATTTTGTGTGGTGACAGCCAAACATGCTGCCAGGCGAAGTGAGGCCAAAAGCATGCAAGCCTTCGCCTGATGAGAAGTCAGGCACAGCCCTCACTCTCAACAGGGCACTGTTCCTTACTATTAGTCCAAAAAAGCCTAAGGCAAGATGGACTGGTTTCAGGCCTCACACCATGACCCAGCCATCAATCAGAAACGTGAACATCTCCATTTGAAATGGGGCGTGTGGCTGTAAAACAGGCTGGAGTGCACATTAAGTGTCTCACCCACGAAGGAGATGGCTCCTTTGGAGCCTGGGCAGGAGCGCTTTGCAGTCTAACTCCAGCTATCGCAGCTGACTCCTTAGCTGGGGAAGTCACTAACTCAGTGATGCCATGTGCCAAACGAGAGACAGCCATCACACCTGACCAAAGAAATACTTGGCTTTCACATACTTTCGCAGAGCAGCAGGCCCACAGCTGGACAGCCTGTGACACGCCGGAGACCCTAAGCCCACTATTTCATTCAGAGCACAAACCTCTCCAGGCGTACGGCTGACTCGCTGCAACCTGACCCTACCTCCTTCGTCACGTCTGACTGCCAGAGCTCTTAAAGCTGATGCTAAGCTTTCATCCGTGCCAGAAAAAAAACAGAACTACAGTTAATCACCAGTGATAGAAATGGTGAAAGTTACGAAACAGGGGCAGCGTAATTTTGTTCTTGGGAAGTTAACATGATAGCATGGACCCTGCCTATTTAAGCGCTCCCGCCAATTCATTTGGCAGCTGCAGCAGTTGTAAGTTATACTTTCCACAGCTAGAACTGCAGAGGAACACTAAAGCTGGGCAGAATTCAAAACCAGATATGAAAATTGCATAGCTGGCAACTTCAATCCTGCATTGATGCTTTGACAAAAGTTAAGCAAAGCTGCCTTCCCTGGCAGGGTATTCTAAACAGCCAGCTATCACTTGATTTATAACCCTATAAATCCAACAGAACACAAGTTTCTCCTCCATTACGTCATGTGTGCTGACAATTTACTCCAGATCCTTCCCAGCAGGGTGTTTAAATGGATTTTCCATGGCCTTGGTGGTTTTGGTTGGCTCTCTTTAGAGCCTCAGTATTTTGCAGGGTTATAGAAAAAGCTCTGATAAAGTCATTCGACAGGAACAATCTGACAAGAGTTTCTGTCTAAATCCCTGGCCAAAGGGGTTCAAAATTATAAATAATTCTACAGTTTTACCACCTCTATTGAGACTGACCTTTACAAAACACAACAACACTCTCAGTTCACACAGCTGATGAACAAGACCAGCTGTAAAAAATGCATGACAGTTGACTAACTGAAATCAGATAGGATGGAAGCGTTTCTCCAATGGCTGCCATTAACAAAACAGAAACAGAAGTTTGAATTTTAGAAGTAAAGCTCACCTGTGAATCCAAGCGTCATTAGACCATTAACTAGGGGGGTGAAAAAAGAGAGAGATGAGTTAGATACTTCCGTGCTATTACATAAAAGAATTAGTGCAGATACAAGCAAACTTGAGCATAATCTAGGTTTCAACAGAATACTCAAAATATTCATTCAAACATTAGTTTCAGTTTTATTAAAGAGTGTGTCTGAATGGAAGAATGAACATTCAGAGAACATCCTGGTTTTAAATTCTTTTTTATCTATCCTTTAAATGGCTGAGTCATGCAGACTGGTTATGGGTCTGTCCACACCACTCTTTCCTGTAGTTTCCAACATTAAGGGTTAGGGACAGGGAAATTATTTTTGATGTCCCACTGAAAAAAAATTCCTGACAAATCTTTATAGTGTTAACCTCACATCAGAAATGAGTAATTTCACACAGATGGGTGCCTCTTGCTCCTTGTTTATACCCTATGCGTCACTCCAGTAAAATGAATCGAGATATACATAGCAGAATATCAGCCCCAATCATATTGATCTAGACAGCACGGTCATGGAGGTATACCAAGCTCTCGACTGAGTTAACTGCAAATTGTTGTGTACATACATCTGAGAACAATTTAGATCCTTCTAATGAACATATTTTTCTTACAGACAAGCATTAATCTCTGTCTTAGTTACTAATGAGCCAAAATGTACTGAAACTGAAGAGCAGGAATCCATGTATCAGAAAATTGTGTTGCATCCAAACACGCAGAGCTGAAACTCCATTATACATTCTGATGGCTGTATCTCTTTCACAAATAGAGCACTTTTCTTTCCAGGCTATTAGCTGTTATACTAGTAAATATACTTGACTCCCTGGGTAGGTTTTTCTTTAATCCTCAATTGAAAATGTGCCTTATCAACTGCAGAAAACTGAAGATCAAATTAAAAGCATACACTTTACAAGGAAGCCAACACCATCCATCCTGAGGAAACAGTCTAGATGCCCATAGGTGCCCTAGATGCTCCCCTCGAGGACCACAGACTGTACTCCAATTCTTATTCTATCAATTCTTGTCACTGATCTCTAGATCCTTCACAGTTATTGCTGCAGTAGTCCTCATGAGATCATGGTGAGGCAAATAAAACAGGATTTACAATGAAAGAGAACTTGTAGGAGAAAACAACATGTCCATGTTTTACAGACAAGAGGTTGAGTGACTACCCCAATGTCAGGCAGGGAAGCTGTGATAAACCAAGTACCGAATAAAGTTTGTGCTCGCAAATCCCCCTGCTCACAGGAAAACGTGCTTTTTGCATTTTCTGATCTGCTTGTAATAAAGTAACACAGAATGTTTTGCACCTATCCTCAACGAAAAGAGTTCAGAGAAGGGTGAAACAACAATCCAGACCACCATGTGCTATCGTGCCCAGCCCTCTTTCTTTTCTTTACTCCCAGATATTCAACTCGGAACAAAGATTTAATCAGGAGACTACAGCTTGTTGGCCTTGCTAGTTTATACAAAAAGTGTGACTTTTCCAGTAGCTCTTTTAAGAATGGGCAAGTTCAGCTTATTTCTTGAAAGACTGATGCCATCACATCTCATTAGAAGATACACAGAGGAAGCAAAGTGAGTCACAGTGCTGGAAAATGTTGCCATAATCCCGAAATAAACAGTTGCTGTACACTCCTACCTGAACCAACATTTAAAGGATGCAAAAGGAGGTTCAGTTTAACTGTACCAGTTGCCTGCAAGCTAAATCATGTTAATAACAGACCACAGCAATGGCCTTTAACTTTTATTTTCTCCATACACTCTGGCAGCATGTATTATCACCCCTAGCATTAGTGGAATCAGATGGAAAAGGACCAACCAGCTTGGAGCCAGAGCAAGAGGTGAAGAAAAGCACCATTGAATGAAAGATGGGTAAAAATAGGTTTGAAGAGCCTTTGGAAAGAAAAAGAAAAGATAAGAAAAATAGGACAAAGTAATAGAAAATAAGAAGACCAGGAAAAAAACTAGATTTTATTAACAACCTACTTCAAAATCTTGTATATGAAAAAAAATCTGATCCTAGACCTTCACTGCAGCCTCTTATTATCTAATATCCACTATCCTTTTGTAAACAGACTTTGTTCTGACATTTGAAAGGGAATTCAGAATGGGATTCACAGCAATATGTAAAGTCACTGTTGGGATACATGAGAGGGTAACTGTCCTATAATTTTTCAAGTATATAAACTCCTGGTTTTCTGTGAAATGGATATGTATTTCTCAATGCTTATTTTTCTGCTATATTTTCATTATTCACTGTTATTTTTTCCCAGAGGCTTAACAGTAGCACTGAAAGTCTTTGTATTGCAACTACTTCATAAATCTGAAGCAGCATATGAATTGCTGTGTGTTCTTCCTACTGCACGTTCATCCAAACACTTTGTAACAATAATTCTGAAAGCCTTGTATAAGTATACGAGGGAAATGTTAGAATATTATTTTCCCTTGTCTGAACATTTCTTCAGGATGCTGCAATTACTGACAGGAGAGTAAGATTTTTGAGTGGCTCCAATACTTTCTCAAAATACAGATATCAAGTAATTCTTGTTTGTGTCCAGTTTTTCACCAGCAATTACATCAGTGTAATCCTATATATATTCTTCAAAATTTGCAATGTCTGATTCAAAACCATATTTTTATCAATCATAATTTTTGTAAGAAAAAAAGAACATATAATGACTTCAAGTTGAACCTCAAGTCAAGACCTTACTTCTTACCTCTATTTAAAGACAATCCTGCCAATTACCGTCGTCAGGACATCAGATCTATATTGGAAGTTATGCACTAACCAAATATCTGCCTCTCTGCAGAATCTGAAGTTTTATTGATAGCAGCAAGACCTGCTCTGACATACAGTTCATGAAAACAATTAAAACCGCAGTTTGAAATGGCAACTGCTGCTCTGCAGTCATGCATCTATGATTTGCTGGAAACACAGGAGAGATTAATACTCTATTACTATCATTTTTTCATACTGATAAATCTTATTACCCACATTTCTTTTATAAATCTGATTTTAAATACTGAACAAATTGATGTTACAGAAGTGTACCAATGTTTCTCCAAGTATTTAAATGTTACATAAAGTTACCTATTGGCTAGGTGGTATTAAAGATCATGTGAAATTCACCCATCTTTTATGTAAACGCCAAGTTATACCATTACAGGTTTTCCGGCAGGAATGCACAGACACTTCAGGGTATCTAATGCATGAGAAACTCCCATGGAAATAACTTCACCTATGCTCTGACACAATGTCAAGAGGCATCCTACTGCATCAGAAAAACACTGGTTACAGTTGGGGTATGGTTTCTCTGTTATCTGTCTTCCTGGGCATTTACAAGCTCAAAAGCCTCATTTCACTAGGGTCTGTATGAAAACAGAAGGAAAAGATGAGCTAACACAAGCATCATGTGGCTGCCTTCCAAAGACTTCGCTAAAAGCCCTCTATGGGGGGCAAGTGAAATGTATGTGGCCAAGACACCTCAGACTGAAGATGCTGAGCAATCCTGAAACTTGATGGGAAAGCCCACAAAGGTCCCACGAAGGTCTAAGCTCTCCTGCTTTGAATAACAGGACTGCAAGACAAAACAGTTTCTTCAAATATATTTCATCAAACCCACTTCTTTCCCTGCATAATCTCTATACCTAGCTTCAGACAAATACCATCAGCAAGCACTTCTTGAAGGAACATCTCTCTCTTCCAATTTTGCATCATGTTAGGGCACACAGTTTTGTATCACCAACACAAGCACAGTGCTGGCAGGAGGGGTGGAGGTGGACCAGGTAAGGATATGGCCACAGAGCTGAGAGTGCAGAAACTGGTCCTGACAGCGAGAGAAACACGTGAAAGGACTTACCATTTCTGTCCTTTCAGGTAAAAGCCAAGGTTTGCTACGCCAGCTGTTGGGAGAAAAGGGGCTGATCCTTAGGTACTATAACAGAGCATTCATTGAGTTTTGACCTTGTCAGTCTGCTGAGGAGCTGACTGACATACATTGACTTACCAGACATGATAACCGAGTATTGTGGTTTAACCCCAGCCAGCAACTCAGCACCACGCAGCCACTCACTCACCCCCCCTCCAGTGGGATGGGGGAGAGAATCAGAAGGAAAAAGGTAAAACTCATGGGCTGAGATATGAACATTTTAATAGGACAGAAAGGAAGAAAATAATAATAATAATAATAATAATGATAAAAGAATTGGAATATACAAAACAAGTGATGCATAATGCAATTGCTCAACATTCCCCAACCAATGCCCAGTTAGTTCCCGAGCAGCGATCCGCCCCCACCCAGACCAACTTCCCCCAGTTTATATACTGGACATGATGTCACATGGTATGGAATACCCTGTTGGCCAGTTTGGGTCAGGTGCCCTGGCTGTGTCCTGTGCCAACTTCTTGTGCCCCTCCAGCTTTCTCGCTGGCTGGGCATGAGAAGCTGAAAAATCCTTGACTTAGTCTAAACACTACTTAGCAACAACTGAAAACATCAGTGTGTTACCAACATTCTTCTCATACTGAATCCAAGACATAGCACTATACCAGCTACTGGAAAGAGAATTAACTCTAACCCAGCCAAAACCAGGACACTGAGTTACTGAAACAGAGCTGACTTAACACCCACAGTGTCACTGCCTGCAACTCAGAGAGATAAGTCTTAACACAGATAGCTTCCTACAGGGCTGTGGAAGCTTGAAGCAATGTATTTCTCAACAGCCACACAAGACACTTTGCTCAACTCTTGTAGGGAGCTAGCTGGTCCTCCCCCTGCTGCAGCCTGTGCTTAAGGATCGAAGCCTTTATCCTTGCTGCCCTTACCAGCCTACTTCGTACCCCCACAAACTGCAGCTCTGGGTTATTTTTCAAATGAAAAATTACTTCTGTGAGCCAAATTCTTATTCCAGCTAATCACACTAGGATGTTAAACCCTCAACAGAGACAATGAAGTGATAATTTAGCATGAAATTGCTATAGAGATGGGCAAAGCCTAAACTTCTGCTATGAAAAAGTCTGAAACACACTCGGGAAGAAAAAATTGGTGATGACTGGTGAGGAGCTGGGGTGACCCCAGCGGCGTCCCCTGAGGCAGGCAGGGCCACGGGTGGGAAACGGGCTCCATCAATGGCTCCAACATGGAAGGGGATGAACCAGGGAGTGCAGACAACAGCAGAAGGAGATAGGGCCAGATACAGGATGGGAGACAAGGCAACCCAGTATGTAGGTCCAGAGCACATACAGGAAAACAGCCAATAAGCCAGGACCGCTTATGAGGTAGCTCAGGGCACAATGGGGCACCCAGGCAGGGGGCAAGGGAGAACTTGGTGGGGCTGTTCAGGGTGCTGTTAATGCATTGAGAGTCCTGACAGCAGGTCAGCAAGTGGCCAGCAAAGCACAGCCTTCTACCTGGGCTTAACAAAGATGATTCAAAAACTGGTCCAGCTGGATATCTCTACCTGCCACACAGTGAAATGTATACCTGCATTTATAGGGAAAACAAAGCACATGGTGGTCCACCCTCAGAGAGAAAGCTAACATGAATGATTGTATTGTTTCAAGTCTAGAGGCTGTTGTAAAAGTACACAAAGAAGAAATAATGCTATTGGTACAAAAACTAAAGTCACACCTGCCAATCTTTAAATAACACTTGCTACAATATATGTGCCTCAGAAGGTCATCTTTTGTTTGCAGCTACTAACTGTCCCTTTGACGCTTTTCTTTATAAGAGGAGCAGGACCTGGCGGGGGAGACAGGAAGCAAGAACATCACCATATAGTGTGAAAGCAACCGAGGAAATGAGGCAACTGAAGTTCACAGAGCCAGGCAATGACAGGAACCCAACACAAAGGAAGGATGCTGGGAATAAACAGAAGCTTGCAATAAATATAGTACTTGAAAGAAGTGTTACACTTGCATTCAAAATTGGCCCAGAAAAAACATGCCTCAGCACATGGAGAGGCAGGAGCAAGGTAAACTTGTTGGCAGGGTGGATTGATCTCTCCCTATGTCCAAGAAGTTATCTAGAGAGCTAGCTTAACACAGAAGTCAACTTTTCATTATCCCCTGCTTTGATGCTGAATCCTTTTTAATAACTTTTTTTTTTCCCCTTGTGTCAGCTGCATGGAAGATGTATATTAGCCACGGAAATGTAATATTCAAAACTAAAAGTGCAGTTCAATGCCGTCCTTTATCACAGTTTGAGGCATTACATTATTGCTTTGAATTGGCAACGTAATTTTAGACAGTTAACAATTTTGGACATTAGAGTCTTCTTCCTGCAGAGCAAGAAAAGCATGAAAGGAAGCAATTTAAGCTTCTTCATTTCATCAGTGCAAATCAATGGAGAACATTACGGAGGGCATCAACTATTCAGTCTCACATTGGTTCAGAGTTCCTCAGCTTTCCAGTGACTGCTGGAACTGTGACAATTATTCTGAACTCATACTTCAATGGGGAATTTTTCAGAGCAGGAATACAAATTATTGTTCTTTACATTCCTTTGTGAAGTTCTTAAATTACTGCTGGCAGTATAGAAATAATGCTTCGCAATTTCTCAATAGCCTATGTCTACTTCCAGAGGTGTTGGATGGGTTTTCTGCTATTTTGTTTGAAACGAGTATGTTTTATTTAAGTAAATATATAACCCGTATTTTTAATTAAATATTTATTTATTAATTACTAATTATTTATTTATTAAATAAATATTTAAATAAAACATACTGATTCAACAACAGACTTAAGGAAGGGATTACTTAGCGATCGACCGAATGTTAAGAACTGTATTGTAATGGAAGTTCATGACTCAACCTGAAATGTCACATAATGTTTTCTTCACTTCTTTTTTTTCCTGTTATGTTTCTGATGAAGCATTGTGTACTTGAAGTATAAAACAGGTTTTTTTCAGCTACGGACTTTCAGACAGTGGATGAACTAAATATTCCAACAGCAGAATCAATTGCTTGAAGTAAACTCTCTTCACACTCTTTTAGAAGAGTAGTATAGACAAATGTGATCCTTGACAGAAATCCCAACTCAAGATCCATCCTTCCAGAGAGTAAAATTGAAGAAGAATAAGAGGAGTACATTTGTTTCTAGAGTAGAAAGAAATCTGTGGCTTTAGAAACTGTTTAAAGATTACATTCAGCAACAATACAGGGACTACAGTCTGATTTAAAGTGGCTGGAAGAGACCTCCAGAGGACTACACTCCTCAGGAGGTGCTACAGCCTACAGCCAGCAGAGACAAGCAGAACAGCTTTCCTAACAAACCCAAACTGACCGAATTCACTTCTGTGGGTGTTCCCCAGGTCGTTATGAAAAGATTGTTACTCAGGATGTATCTACAGGCCTTTCAAAGGCTTCATGCTCCTTGTTTTCATCCAACTTCTGCCTGGGATAACTTCTGGGTCTTGGGATACAGTGGTTGTCACACAGATGTAAACCTCTAAACCAACCAGATCATAGCTCTTAATAATTTACGATTACAGATAAATACACTTCTAGCAAGAGAAAGTGAAAATCTTTTTTTTTAATCCCTGAAACTTCTGCACTTCTTCAGGTTCATTACAGCCTTGAGGTACCGCTACTGCAGTCTCCATTTTATATCAACTACGGAAATAATGACAGAACTAGCAAACAATTGGTCTAAGGTCACAAGCAGGAACCAGCGTCACACTGAGTACAGTGTGAGCCAGCAGCAGTCTGGTGCCAGGACCTCTGTCTCACCACTACCCCCTTCTCTCAGAAAATGTTAACAAAGCAGCTAAAGAACATGACAATCTCTGTCTAAAAGATAATTGTGAAATATGTCTGCTGTGCAATTTATGGGAAAGGTACATCAACAAATGAGGTGGCATAGTTCAGATTTATTCCCCCTAAAAGGCCAGACAGCTTGCAATTACTATGGAGAGACATACACCGCCAGTCCACATGAGAACTGTGGCAGCCCCCAAAGTTGGCCATCTGCATCCAGGACCTCAGTCTGTACCACCTGATCACCTGCAAGGACATATTTGATCTCATGGGTGCTCGTTATTGTAACCCAGCTGCCTGTCATTAGTCAAAAAGGCAGGAAAACACAAAAGAAAATGTGATGTGACATAAGGTTTCCGTATAATAAGGAAACATAAGGTCAGCACAATACTGGCTTTACTCTATACCTAGCCACCTGTGAATGAGTGTAAAACACAAGTCCCTCAAGGCAACTAAGGACTCTAATCTGCTCCTATGGAGTAGTCTGAAAGAGAAGTCAAATGACTTTTTTTTTTTTTTTTTTGACTTTTTTTTTTTTTAAAAAACCTTGGGAAGGGGAAATGACCCATGAAGGTCTCATAGATGAGGGTCACGGCACACTCCCTCCTGAGGAAGTGTTTAAAACCATGGGATACTTGAAGACATTAAAAGTTTCTTCTTCCCTTGACAGGCAGAATATTTAAGTCAAGATACTGCCATCATAGAAGGCATGGGAAAATGTTTTTTTCCTTTTCTGACCAGACAACAAAAATCCCCACCCTGCACATCCACCTTCTCTTGATGCCGTGTGTACTCCTCTCGCAGACTCCTAATGCTGTTACATACCATGTCGAGGCATTACATCAACATAATTGCAGTGGAGTCATATTTTCAGTTAATTCTACGTCTACCATGAAATAATAAGTTGGCCTGACCATTCAAACATGCGTTGTTTTTCTTCAGTAGCCCAACTCACCTACCAGTGCTCCAGAGCACTGGATACACAATCACAGAATATTGTAAATGACATATTGCCACAAAGAACTCATGAGAGCATTAAAACACTAACAAAACCTCAGAGCTTCACATATCTACTTATGTGGCTATACAGGTGTACGTGGCTCTTCACAACAGCTTCCTTGCTCCAAGGAATAAACACTGAAAACAGATCCTTGCCAGCCTGGCATGGCAGCATGATCCCTGCACACCGCAATTTTCCCTGGGTGGATATCCACACAGGAAACTTTGCACAGCAGCAGATTCTGGTACAGGAAATTACTTAGGCCAGTCCTGGAGTAAATTGTTGCTCTCAGTAGATCTGAGGAACAGAACTGAACCCCAGAGGAGCACAAATTCCCAGCTATCCCCCCTCAAGGCATGCTGCCCAGCCAGCAAGCCAGGGCATATCTAGCTGCTCATGCAGAACCCAGTGCTTCTCAGTTTGCAGTTTCTGTGTTTACTTCCATTTCACATTTCTTAGCACAGTTCTTTTGCTTTGTTTTTCAAATAGCATGTGCCACTAAAGGAGTAAGAGGATATGACAGTGAAAGGTTTAAACTTCTCTTTCTTCTTTCCACCATCTACTATCTTCATACATTAACATTGTACTGAAAGTTGATGACAACTACTCCTAATAATAGAAACAAAGCATTTACTAGCAAGTATTCCATAAAAAACTTACAGTAACAAAGGTATACATAAAATAACAAGACAGTAAAATCTTTAAATTAAAGTTTTCTTTACAACCATTAATAATCTCTATCCTGTTTTTCTTTCATGTCAGTATTTTATTAAGAAAATTTAAAGAGAGGGTAGTATGTCTGACCTTTTTTTCTCAACCAGCCCAAGACCAAAAGACATTTCAACGACAGCAGATCACCACTGCTTACATTTACATAGGAAAAGGAAGACCGTGCTAGGAATATGCCCATTGACAAGTATGGAAAACCAAAAAAAGTAAACACCATACAGAAAAATGTTATACTGTATTTCTTCCTGAGCTAAGAGAATTGCTAGGGCATGAAGAAGAAATCATTCATTGCTATTTCTGGAGCCAGGCTGAAAGTGAACATGACCAACAATGAAGAGCAGGCTCCTAAGATGATCTTCAGGTCTGCACATTTTTCAGCTCTGGGATGGCTGATCCATAGCCCAGAGTCCCCTGATGCACAGCCACCCTATTGTGGTCGCTATCCAAACCTTCTTTGCAGAGGCTTTTTCTCAGGCTTTCACCCTATAAACAATAAAAAAGCCTTCAATAATTTGAAAATTAAGCTAAAGGTCCTTTTGGGGTTTACAGAAATAAACATCTGCATAAAGCCAGCTGCAAAAAAATTTATGTCCCACTATTCAAAAAAAGCATCAGAGCTAACTGTATTATTGCGTGACTGACTCCTCAGCTAACACTTCTCTTTTGCAACTGGTTGTGGTGGGTTGACTTTGGCTGGACGTCAGGTGCCCACCAAAGCCACTCTATCACTCCCTTCCTCAGCTGGACAGGGCAGAGAACATACAACGAAAGGCTCATGGGTTGAGATAAGGACAGGGAGAGGTCACTCAACCAATTACCATCACGGGCAAAACAGACTTGACTTGGGGAAATTAATTTAATTTATTGCCAATTAAAATCAGAGTAGGGTAATAAGAAATAAAAACCAAATCTTAAAACACCTTCCTCCCAGCACTCTCTCCTTCCTGGGCACAACTCCACTGAATTCTCTCCCTCCTCCCGCTGGCAGCGCAGGGGAACAGGGGACGAGGGCTGGAGTCAGTTCCTCACCCCTTGTCTCCACCGCTCCTTCCTCCTCAGGGGGAGGAGGACTCCGCACTCAGCCCCTGCTCCGCCGTGGGGTCCGTCCCTCCCACGGGAGACAGCCCTTCACCAACTTCTCCAGCGTGGGTCCTTCCCGCAGGCTGCAGTTCTTCACAAACTTCCCTGGTGTGAGCTCCTCTCTCCACAGATCCGCAGGTCCTGCCAGGACCTGCTCCAGCACGGGGTTCCCACGGGGTCACAGCCTCCTTCAGGCATCCCTCTGCTCCAGCGTGGGGTCCTCCCCGGGCTGCAGGTGGAGATCTGCTCCACCGTGGACCTCCATGGGCTGCAGGGGGACAGCCTGCCTCACCGTGGTCTTCCCCACGGGCTGCAGGGGAATCTCTGCTCCAGCACCTGGAGCATCTCCTCCCCCTCCTTCTGCACTGACCTGAGGGTCTGCAGGGCTGTCTTCTCTTACACGTTCTCACTCCTCTCTTCCAGTTGCTGTTGTGCAGCAGGTTTTTTTCCCCTTCTTAAATACGTTCTCCCAGAGGTGCTACCTCCATCACTGATGGGCTCGGCCTTGGTCAGCGGCAGGTCCATCTTGGAGCCGGCTGGCATTGGCTCTGTCGGACACAGGGGAATTTTCCAGCAGCTTCTCACAGAAGCCACCCCTGTAGCCCACCAGCTAACAAACCTTGCCACACAAATCCAATACACCGGGGCTTTAATTAGTGGCATTAGAGCTGCCTGCTTAGTTTTGCATAAAACCAACCTCCCTGCATTGCTTATGGGAGCTTTTACATAACTCTTTACTGATGCCCTGAGGAGTAAGTGGAGTGCTTTAACTCACCCTTGCAGAGAGAAAAGAGCACTCCATACACTTCCAGCCACTTCATTGGGTATTCAGGTCTTTCAGCCCCAAACCCAGGAACTAAAATGCAACTGTAGACATAATCTGAATATGGGTTATTCTCTATTGATCTATAGAACATAAAGGGTTTGTTTAGCTCAAATGAAGTGAAGCTGCAAACAGTTTATCTAAATCTGGCTGCTTTCACAGTCTTGGAGACATTCTTCTTGGGCTGAAATTTTCCATAGTTTTGCTCCCATATTGGGGTGAACTTTTTTTCCCCTGAAGTCTGAGGAAAATCCTTCTCAGGATTTTGAAGTCATGCAAGAAATGAGTAGAAAGGGGAGTAGGGAAGAATGAGAACTTTCCTCTTTCTCATTTTGCAAATGTGTCAACAATTCTTTTCTTTACAAACTTAGAAACGGCTTTATTTTAAAACCCTGTGGAGTGATACACTCCAAGGTCAGAAGGAATTCCTTGGATCATCCAGATCTACCCCTTTTGTAACACAAGGTAAAGAAAGTCTTCCAATAATTTCTGTACCAAGCCAATAACAGCTGTTCATATGACAGGATATTCTTCATAAACATTTCCAGTGTAGATTTCAAGACTGCAAGTGATGGAGAATCCCCCACTTCCTACAGGAGGTGTTTATTTTGGATTGTTTCTGCTAACACTTTTTATTTCTTTGACAAGGTTTTTCATAATTCACTGCATGATAAAGTATGAAGTAGCTGGGAGGAAAAGAAAACTCAAATATGTCTAAGGCATACTTGGCGTGCAACAGCCAAAATCTTCAGCAGACCAGTATAGGATCAAACATCCTTATGATGTTGCAACGCACATTCTACCTGTTCTGTACTGCCCTACCAGAAAGGTAAGAAACAGAAGAGCTGGAACCCACTTTAATTAAAACTCACTGAAAATACCAGGCTTAAAATGTTACATTACTACACAGAGGGAGCTTTTTCCCCCCATTATTAAAAATATTTAATTAAATGCAAAAGAGCGTTAACATTTCTTTCCAAAATCTTAAAATGCAGAAAGACATGAAAACACAAATATTTTGAGGAGCTTAATTTTCCTTTGACCTTTCCTTCACATTGCCCTGACTTTCTTGGTGTTTCTGGTTTACACTAGAGCTACTTATACAGAAACCGGACCAATGGTTATTGCGGCAACACTACCTCTACTTCACTGTGCATCACTAAGTATTTTATGGCAGAACACCTCCCACCCCAAACCTACCCCTGGAAATATGTTCAGCAGCAACATTAACTAACAGCAAAGGTTGGCTTCTCTGAATGCAAGTCCAGCCTAGGTCCACTGGTCAAAAATAAGGAAGGAGATTTCCATGATATTTTAATATGATACAGCAACTTCTGACTTTGAGTTATCTTGAAGCATGTATTTAGCTTATAAAAAACTACATATTGATCTGCTTTTCTAAAAATGAAATAGGAATAGAGGAGATTTCACACATGCTGTATGACAATCAATGACTCCATAGAAATATTAGCTTTGAGCATTTCCTCCCTGAAAGCCAAAACAAATTTATTTTTCCTATTTCACTTCAACATGTAAGCTTAATGCTGTATCATAATAAGTGTACATCACACATTGCTAAATACATTTAAAGAAACCTCTTCTGATACTAAATTGGACATGTTATGTTCTTGATACATGGAGGTCCTTGAGGAGTAAAGCTGGAACAGCTCTTGGACTCAAAGAGGTGTGGAAGGGCAGCATAACATTTGCAGTCACTTGCCAAAAACAAACGTGAAGAGAAAATCTGTTCCACAGTCCCGTGTGGCTACCAGGCAGCAAAGCCCTAATGCCCAGGCCGAGATATCCCTCGAGGAAAGGGCCCCCTCCACTCCAAAGCTGCAGAATATGTCCAGGTACCCCAGAAACAGCCGAGTCTCTTCAGATGATGAGACTAACTGCAAGCACTGGCGTGGCCTTTGCACCACTGCGTCAGGAGGACCCCTTCCTCACAGCCCTGAAGATGTTCTCCAGTGCACAGAGGGTGAGCAAAAGAGAGGACT
This sequence comes from Haliaeetus leucocephalus, assembly GCF_000737465.1. Lineage (NCBI taxonomy): Eukaryota > Metazoa > Chordata > Aves > Accipitriformes > Accipitridae > Haliaeetus > Haliaeetus leucocephalus. The sequence continues at coordinate 35,412 of NW_010972477.1, read as the reverse complement.
ACGGACCAAAGTTAAAGTCCAAGAGCTTCAGTCTTGGAAGAAACCTGGACTTTTTGTCCTATTGATGAGTAGTTGAACGACTTCTACAAGATGCTATTTCTGTCCCAGTATCTCCTCATCTCTTCACAATACTGCACAGCTGTGAACTCTCTTTTCATTTCTGCTGAAGACGGGAGGGCTACACAGACCAAGAGCTGCACACCCTGTCAAATCTCAAACTATGTATTTTGAGACAACAAAAATGCAAGAATATTTTCTAAAGATCAGAGTCTCCAGCATCGATCTCTCTGCACAAAAAGGGATGCAAAAGAAATCTGTCACTTCCAACATTTGGAAACAAAACTCCAAGTTCCCATAAGAAGTGACAGTCATTACTGGCCAATGTGAATTACAGTATTTCTTCTCACACTGCCCACAGAATTTTTCCCCAGATCATGCTCTCCAAAATAAGGGCAAATTAGTCACATTTATTAGGGTGTGAAAGCAGTAAGACAGATGCTTTATTGTAGGGTGCGGTGCTTCTGCATAGTCCTTTGCTTACTCAGCTTAATCTGGTTAGATGCAAACAAGATGTGCTTTCGTTAGCCCAGTGCTGTGCAAGGGCCCCAGCAATGCCTATCACACCGTCCTCTTCAGATCAGAGTCTCCCTGGCTTGGAGCATAGGTGAAGCAATTGACATCCCATCTGCAGAAGGCCATCAGTCTGGCTTCACACAGATGAAATTCTGTCTTCCAGAGGGGAAACCGAGGCTGCCAGCTGTTATGCAGACATGCCCCTGGTTCAAGCCAATATGGGTAGGTCACATCAAGCTGTTCTCAAGACGAAGGCTGGGACCCTCTCTAGCTGTCAGACCACTTCTAACAGTGCCACTGCATTTTCTTTTAAAGCCTTTAGAGAGGAACAAAGTTGCCTCCTCCTTTCAGACTGGTTTCAGGGAAGCCAGCGTACGAACGGAGATCAAGCCTAAAAACTTGTGGAAAAGAAGGCTTTCTCCTATTCTGCTTTCCTACTCCTTTATTTCCTCATACCCACACATCTTCCTCCCAAATGAGCCAAAAGTTCTTCAGGAAGCTTTTACGTTGTTCTACATACACAGTCACATTGAAATAATGACTTTTTTTTCATTTACATTTTCTAGTTTATCTCAAAGCAAGCCTGGCTGTGAAGAGACTCTTATTTTAGAAAAAAGCACAGGCTGTTTTCATAAAACACAAAATAATACACTTCTTCTATTCTGAAATAAGATGGTTCATGTGACAGCTTTTGCTAAAATAAAAAGGTGCGAATTAAAACAGGCTTCATTATGTTTGTGAAAATTAATCTCTTTACGAGCCCTAAATGAGGACACAGTTTGCTTTCTTCATACCTCTCTCTCAAGCACTCATTTCACTAGCAAAGACACAGATGGTAGCAAATGGTGTTTTGTAAAGGCCCCCCTCACTGCATTTCCTTCCTTGGTAAGAAAAACTGGAATTTGATTTGTTTGCCTCCAAGCCACGAATCGTATCTGTTATCAGTAGAGAGGTGGGAGAAACCAAAACAACAAACGTACAAAACCCACTGGTGCTGCCATATTTAAACACAACTTAATTGGCAAAACCTCCCACAGTTCCCCTTGAGCCAACCCGGTCGTGCTCAAGACCCTTTCCTTAAAATCGCATGGTTTGTCTGTATCTGCACCTATAGCAATACCTCTCTATCTCAGTATAGACTTCTAGCTTCACTTCACAGCCTCTGAGGGTTTGCCTGACAGGTTTGGCTAAAATAAACCTAAAAGCTAAGCCCTCAGACCTCAAAGGTATTTAAAACCCTAACTACTATGTACATAGGGAAATCTTACTAATTTAAGAGAGTTTGCTAGCTAAATGGTTTCCAGGATTGGATCTCATTGGTGTAAATCGGGTTCAGAAAACCCATTTTCTTCCTTCCCACTTTCAATCTGGAGTTACCGTCAAACACTGAGCGCCATTCCTCCCGGCTGCTGGGGCCAAGCCAGCTGGAGACGGCATTTGATGCTCTGTGCTACCACCTGCAGTCCACTTGCAGTCACCACAGACAACTGAACTCGGACAGAAAATTCGCCCTGTTGAGCGTATGTAAGATGAACCTGTCCCCTGCTGTACATGCAGACCTCAGGAAAAGGGCAACATCTTCCCGAAAAAGGAATCGGGAGACACAGAAAGGGTGAAGGATGGTGGGAAGGATATCTGGATCCAACAGCAAGTTGCAGCAGAGGTTGCGTTTACACTCAACGCTTTGCTTTCAGGGTGGGATGGAGTCTGCTGTCTTCCTGTTTGCCTGGTGTTGAAAATTGTGTCTTTAGAAAACGAAGCATCGTTTTGGTAGAGAAGCGTTTTTGTTAAAACTCTTTGGTCTGTCTCAAAATCAGATGTTCTGCTTTGCAAAGGTTTATTTGTTTTACATGCACTCCCGCCTGGGTCTATTAAATTCAGGACTCCTACAACAGTCTTCCCTTTCTTTGTTCCACCCTTTGCAGCTGCAGAACAGCATGACATATTCATAAGAAAATAATGGAAAAAAACTTGATTTGGTTTTCAAACTTTAACCCAATAAAATTGTTTCCTGCTTGTTTTTTTTCCTCATTAGAGTCCAGACTCCCCAGGAGTTACAGAGCCCATGTTCCATGCAAGGGGAGCTCCCGACCTTACAGTATATGGACTTCAATACACAGCTTTTTCATTATTGTTTGCAGGATGAGGTATGGTCTTTAAAATAGCAAGTAAGAACAGGGGCCTGGAGCCAGGCTCTGTTCCCAGCTTTCCAACTGTCTGGTTGTTCACCGATGGCCAAAATGCTAAGCTTCGCTAACTGCTGTGAAACAGGATTATGAAATGTGAACAACTATAGACAGTCTTGGAAAACTGCTCCAGATAAGAATCACACCATCTCTCTCTATATGCGTATACATAAACATACCGATAAAGATTACTCCAGAATTTAAAAAAAACCCCTAGCTTCATTCTGGTAGCATCTTTCAACTCATATACAAATAGTACAACTGAAATGCAGACATTACGTAAGGTATGAAAGAGTGAATGTTTGGACAGGGATGCCGAAGCAACAACTTGTGTAAAAAACCTACTTAGTCCGTTAAAAGTCTTGGTCAAGCCCTTAAGTTTCTCCTTGCCTCAGTTTCCACACATTGAAGTGGAATAAAAGTATCTGGTATTACGGTAAATACATCATTATTTCTGAGGCACTTACTTAGGCATTCAGTAAGAGCTAACACTGAGGAATCCTGGAAAGAGTTTTACCTTAATGAGAGAGGTCACAGGTCTCTGGTTAATCAAAAGAAGCTACTAGGGAAAAGGGAGGAAAGTACATTTAATTCAAGTAAAAATCCTTCTGGAATAACTGATATTAAAAGTGTGCTTGTATTACTCGAAGAAGAAGTTTAGTTTTCTACCACTTAAGGCTTTCCTTATTAAAACCCTTGATTTCACATCATAAAACTTTCAGGGCTTTTCTACTAGGAAATTAGCCTAATATCATTAGTTCTTGATTATGTTTATACGTCTCAACTCCAAGCAAAAGTAAGGCATTATCAGTTAACAGATGTCCTTAAAATAATTTTTTGGGTGTTACTCTATTATGAAAGCAACTAGCACAGTCAAAAACGTCTAGCAGAACTGATTTACCTGTGTCTCTCCGGTGAAAAATGTCTTTCTGTAGCTTTCTGAGCTACAGGGACATTGTCCCTCACTCCACTCATTCTCCGAAAATAAATCTCCAGTGAGCAATTTTGCTTTGTAAAAGTCACAGTAACATAAGGATGTCTCCCCATGCAAAAAGGTTACTGCCTGGTTCCCCAAGTTCAAGACTGAATAAATCTTCCACCTGTCAAGACAGGTGTTGGCCATTTTTTTATTCCTTTTCAGCTGGGAAATAACAAAAAATCTGAGCGATCAAGATAAGATTTTAGCAGTCCTCCGGCCACAGAGAATCAGAAAATTTATGCATTTGACATGTCATTCTTTTGGCAGACCAGGTCAAGATCATGCTGCTGAACACCGTCAATACCAACTATCCACTTATTTGTGGGCCTTTTCGTAGAATGATGTCCAGTGTTTACCAGCTTTGTACTTTGGAAGGGGCATAAAGCTAGCAGACAAGGTTATAAAGTCCTGAGATAAACGTATGAGGCCTGATTTTCTTCTCCTCTATCTGTGGCTCACGGGGAATTAACTACATCTCTGGGTTTACTGTTGAGCGAAGATCAGAACTGACTTCTCGCGGCAACTTTTGACCTGACTGCAACACATTTAAATCTGGGAGTCCTAAACAAGCTACCTGACAAGGAAAAAAAAACTCGACACACCACCAACAAAAAAACCCCCAAAGGTTTTCTAGCGGTAGAGCTACTCTCACATTCAGTGAAAGATCTGAAGGATATCCGCACTTTTACAACTGCCTGTAGCAAGACCTCTCTTGACGGGAGCCGACCCCTCGCCCGAAGCCGAAAACCTCCCCCGGCGGCCAGCCCTGCCTCCCCCGAATCGCAGCCGCGATCCGGG
>NW_010972477.1:0-30866 GCF_000737465.1 Haliaeetus leucocephalus | reverse complement strand
GTTGGAGGTTGAGCGCGCCCGCGGGCCTCCGCACACGGGGGATGCCGCTCCCGACCCACGGGCACGGGGGCGGCCGGCGGGAGGAGGACACGGACGGACACACGCACACCCCCACGCGGGGAAGGCGCTGGTCCCCAGTGTCAGAGGGGCCCGGGGAGCCGGAGCGGGGGCAAAGGCGGGAGTTGGCCCGCGTTAGCCCACCCGCAGCCCTTTCGGCTCGGCTTGCGTGGCACCCACGTGTCGCCGTGCTTAATGTTGACGGCTGAACGCGGGCAGCAAGCTCGCCTGACCCCACGCAGCACCAGAGCAGAGCAGCCGGGAGCTCTAAGAAAATGCTTCAACTGTTCTGACGCTGCCGCTTCATCCCTGCGTGGCTCTTCTCAGAGAATGGCACGGCTGCTCATTTTCATCAATATTTAAAAGATGTGTTCCTGGAGCTCTCTCTCTAGGAAATGAGCATCTCCAGCAAGAAACGCCAGACTGAGGAGCTGCTGAAGAAGACTCTTCTTAGCTGAAAATAATTGTGCTGCTCAGTAATGAAGAGCCAGAGCGTGTTTCTAGGTACGTGGACGCTCCACCTTAGTAACTGCCTTTTGGCAGAACATTAAATCGCTGCCATTGTTAAAGGTCAAATGTACCAGGAAACTCCAAATTTCAAAGAGATTTTCACGCCGTACACAAGAGCAAAGGGTACTTCAATGCATCAGTCAGGTTGTTCGCATTGACGTTGTACACTTGCATAGCACGGAGCTTTCCAACTCGTCTGGAGAGGGGGACCCCAACACAGTAGCAGAATTACCCATTGCACCTGTCTCCGAAAGCAAACTGCACAATCCACAAACTCTGTCCGATTTATGTTGTTATCTAGGCTGAAGGAAATGGAAAATGGGAAACTGCAGGTCCCCAGCCTTGGGAATCCACAGTGTTGCAATAGCTCTGCAGACATTTAAGCGTGTCAGTTGTAATGAGCGTCCTATCATTTGTGTGCCACTTTTTCCTCTTGGCTGAAAGCAAATCTTTTAAAATATCATAAACCATAGCCCAGGGAGATCATCCTTCAGTGGAGGGGCTGCCACTTCTGCTTTGTAAGGAGCGTTTGCAAGCTGTCCCTGCCAGAAGGGACTACAGTGAAGTGACAAGTGTGAAGGCGCGTACACCACGGATGTGCTATGGCATCCTTCCTAACAGTAAGATCTTGATTTCCCTCATAAAATCTGTTACTGGCAATATCTGAAGTTACAATTAGTATATTCAAGAATTTGGACTGATCTTCGGGAGGGTTAGGACCGATTGGGCTTTATGTGCAATAGTATACATCAAACAATATACAGTATATTATACAATATACAATATACAGGCAACATTTTTTGTCACATAAGAGACAATGTCATGTATGGAGATAATGCTGACAATTTTCCTTTACATCTTTTGTATTTGTTTTCTCCTCCTGTTTCAGATGAGAAACTGGCAAGTTTTAAAAGCAAATGTTACTGCTTCCAACTATCAAGATTCAGCAAGCACTTCTCGTTTTATGCTTGCAGCAGGTAGTATGAAGGTGCAAAGAGAATCTTTGAGGTAGAACAACAGCTAAAATTTATAGGTAAATGCACTAATTTGGAGTGTTGTATCGAATCACAAGCCAACTATGCTAGGTGGTATCTTCAGCAACATGATCTAAAATGAGTAAGTCTGATTCACAGGTGTATCTGAACAAAACTGTCACAGCATTAGAACCATCAGCAAGAGGCAACTTTGGCTGTTTGAAGGTTTTCATTAAGACTGCCTCTCCCCCTCTGTTGTAGTAATGCCAATAAAAGTACTTCAGAAAGGCTGCAAACCTTTTTATTCTGCAAATCTGGCTTAGTAGCATCCCGTCTCTACACCAGCAGCGGAAACCTGATTTACTTTCCAACAAGAAACACTGTAAATGCCCTTTGCTGTGCAAAGCTCTGAATCCCATCCCTGACAACATGCGGTAACAATAACCTCAAAACCATCGACTGTTGTAATTTCCCAGCATACAGCCTCCAGAGATCACACTAACCCCTTTTCAGGTACCCTGCAGGCAGTGCTGCAATCACATTACTTAAGGCATTGTTTTAGAATACTTAAATCTGCCAATAAGCCATTGACTAAAAAAAAAAAAAAAAAGATAGCAATAGACAGGTAGGTAGTTGTTTCAGTATGGAAAGTTCCCAAGGAGTCTGAGATGAGAAGAGGTGGAAGGAGTCAAGCCATCCAGGACGGGTATTATCATGAGCACTAGAGTGTTCAGGGCAGTGTGAGGTAAGGTGATAACTCTCCTGCTCCAGAGGTTAAACTGATCCAAGAGAAACTAAAAAATAAAAGTAAAAAATAATAAAATAAATTAATAAAAAGCTGAAGACTTTACACTATGGAAAGCAACATTGCCTTTCCTTGTCGCCTCAAGTATCAGCCCGGATAGAGCAGCCGCTTGCCTGCCTGGAGAGGCCTGGTCCAGTGTTGGATGGAAAGTTTCCTCCTTCTCTTCCTAGCACAGCAATTTTGTACTAAAGATACATTAAGATTTTAAGACCACATTTTAATGGGATTGCTTGCTGGAGTGAGGTTTGAAAAAGCAGGTTCAGTTCACCTGCGGTTTTGAACTAAAGTAGGTCATCTTTCCCATTCAGTGCTCCTAGGAGCATGCCTTTCCTGCTCCAGAAATTTAAAAAACTAAAAGGCATCTGCAGGTCATTAAAATAATTTCGTCCCTTATATTCTGCTTGTGTAATTCCACACAAATCTTTTCTCCTGTCTTTTTACCATCAATACAGGAAATGTACAAACACACTAAAAAAAACATAGTTAAAAAAACAAGGCTTCTTCCTGTGACTCAAAGGCCATGCTGTGGTATATTGACTGCACGTCAAAGCCAAACTGATTTTAAGTCAGTCAAATTTGATGAGCTGAAACTCTTTATGCCTGTACTACCTGAACTGAAAGGGGAGAAAAGGAGGACATTTTTGCATGTAAAGATCTTCATTTTTTTATGTAAGGGCAGACATGGATTAGGGAAGTGCACAAATATTTTGCCAGCCTTCACCTCCTAAAACTGCGGGTTTTAAGCCACGTGTGAACGTGCTCTGTGGTTTCAGCAGAGTTCCCATCTTCAGAGCAAAGCATCTAAGCAGTGTGTACATGTTTCAAACCGCACTCTATTTCAGAGGTGCCAAGCTGTGAGTATTCAGCACCTCTGAGACCATTTTATTTTACATACCTAGCTATGACATGACAGCCTTCCCACCAGCACAGCATGTGGGCGTTGTTTGAAGGAACCAGAACATTCAATTAGTTTGTTTCCATACTAGTTTCTAGTACAGTAAATTGTCTCGATGCAAAAAAAAATTCAAGCTACATGTATATCCTGCACCATCAACACCAATACCTACGACTAATAAAAATGGTTCCGCATGTGTTGTGATGGAGATCAAGGGAAAGCAGACAGATTTTATGGGAGGATGGCAAATGCTGTCTTCTCTCTCTCTGCTGAAGGGAAGCTCCCCAGTCAAGTGTCCTCCACCAAGATGCCCACCCCTTGTTTTACAGCCGGCGGTATAAAAGGCTCGCATCAAAGGACCTGAGCGCAAATCTGTAAGATCTGGGATGTCTCGCTGATTCCCAGCTGTCTTTCTCTTATCAAAAGTAGCATCTCAAGACTGCTGGTGACTGTATGTCATACACGCCGTGATCTTCTCTTCCTGTTGCGCACAGCTATTCTTTTTCCATACCGGGCAGAAGCTTTGGCGTAACAGAAAGGCTTTGTAATTTGGCTCAGGCATGGGAAATAAATCATGCCTTCGTTTTTAATGTAAACATTAGCAAAAGGCACACAACGCTCTATTCCTTCTAGACTAAATAAAGCCAAAATTAATTTATGGGTTTTTAAACACTTCACTGTCAGTTACATTCTAGAGGCCCTGAATTTTTACTCAGAAATTGCATTTATTTTTTCATGACAGGCTGTCTGAGCACTCTGGGAAATGCCAGCAAGGGAGTATGTAGACTGTCTCCATGCATGGTTGTGTCTCTGAGAAATAACTCAGCTTGGAAGATCAGGGAGAAAGGTACAAGAGAGATGGAAACACACACCTATATTTTTTTCTTTTTAGAAATAACACTGTTACAATTTCTCTTCATACAAAATCTTACATAGCTGAAGTCTGAAATCTTGCAGGGCTCAGTCACCAATACTCTTGCAGCCATCTGAAGGAATATTCAAGGATCATTTTATAACCTTTGAAATTCAGCTGACTCTGCAGAGATTGGTGAAGCAGCACACAGTACCGACATAAAGCTACCTGCAACAGAAAGCAGCAAAGCCTGTGCGAGTTCAGTCTGAGCCCAGGATTTCTGACTCCACATGTGGGTTCCGATCAGCACAATTATGAACCATCCAGCATCTCCTTAGCATGAAAACGGACTTATTGTCCTTCTCAGGTGCATGAAAGACTGGCTTTAGGGCTGAGCAAGACAGATCCTAGGACACTTCTTAGATGGGAATTTTTCATAAATTTCCATTCCATGGAAAAATGCAGCACTACATAAAATGGAAGATATTGCCATAGTAAATAAAAGGTTATTTGGAGGCAGAAAATGAGTGCAATACATAACATTTGTAATTTTCCAGTCCTAATTCCTACTGTAGTTCTCCTTCTAAAATAAAATAGCAAATAAAAAAAACCCTCCATGTTTTCATTAAGGCTGAGTTCAACCCGCTATTACATTCATGCAGTTAGATTTCTACCATGATAATTCATCCTATTTTAATCTTGTCATCTTTAAAGCCCAAAGGCAACCCTGGTTCATGCACAGATTGCTTACACCTCCTTCCACAGACACATCTCACAGCACGTGGTACAAATTGCATACGACGTGAACCCAGGCGCAAAGATTGCCTCGTGGTGTTTTACTTGGCCAATTTCCCTTGCAGTGCAATGGTGCAGAGCTCCAGCTTCCGTTGCTTGAGGAGAAGACCCAGAGAGCTTCCCCAGTGTCATGCATCTACTTTACTAGTACTACCTCCCTTTCCCCTGACTGAGAAGTGATGCACAGTAAATACTTTTACTTCTTAATGGGAAATTTGGAGAAAATTCACTGGCAGTGTGCCTAAAGCACATCACTGATTGTCACTGCAGTTGACAAAGGGAAGGGAGGAAAGAAAGGTGATGTGTCAGAGACACATCATTGCTTCTGTTTTCCATCACTGTATAGATCTTTCCAGGGATCTCCAATGTATCCATCCATGAGGGTTTTTACACCCTTTGAGCACATACTTTCATAAGCCTTGGGATTCCCTCCAAATGACTTCAATAAAGGAGACCAATTATTTCCCCCACATAACAATGAAACTACTGTTTGCATTTATGCATGCATCAATTAAAGGTTTAATTGAGTTTATTGCACTTACAGAAAAGATGGCATCTGCTCAGTAGCTCAGTGTGCCAAGTGACTGTAACTCTCATTTGAGAAAATGACATGTCTCAAACATCTGGAGCAGCACAAAAATAAGAACAGGACACGGGTAGGAACAGTGAGTTGAAGATTTATCTTGGTGGCACTTGCTATCTTTGCCCTACATCAAACAGCAGCATATGCTGCTCAGCCAGGTGTGCTCAATATCTGATTCACTGGGAATTAACCTACATTTTAAGGAAATTCCAGCTATTATTAAGAGAAGCAAAGTGTGTGTTTATGGGTTAGTTAACATGAAATAATATCTATCCTTAAATAAAAGTATAAAATATAGAACAAAGGAAAGATTCTCTTTTCAAATGTTTGCCGTTTATGAAAGGTTTTGTTCTTCATAAAGTTACCTTTAATAGAATATCCAGCCCTTCATATTTAATTGATTTGCTGTAAAAATCTCTCACTGTTTTAACTCTAGTAGTACAATGTTCTGCATCTCATGGAAGTATCAGTGAAATCTTAAACAGGATCTCTTCTTACTGTTGTTCCTTTTTGTTTTCAACATAGAAAAGTTCGGAAACAACAAAACAAGATAGCAATAGTCCCCATAATGAGTTAAATTTACCAGACACTAAATTGTTCCATGGAAGGGAAGTGAACAACTAGCATAGATGACCATGAGTACTTTAAATAACTTAGATTAATTGAGATAGGCAGCTATTTTGTTGCTTGATACAGATGTAAAATATTCCAAAGGCAAGATAACTTTACCATTGTCTCCTGAGATTTCTGCATCAGAGGAAGGACGTGAGTAAGTGGATGACAGGCACAGCAGGTGGTGTACCACCAGCATGCATGCACACTCACCATCTCCATCTACTGTATCAGCCAGTTGATTAATTAGTGGCAGCTCCATGATTTCAGGTGCAATTTACTGCTTGATGTTGGTGAGGGTAACAGCAATACTTGAAGCAAAGCCCGGTGTAAAAAGTACAGTGCTGCACTAGGGGAAGCGAGAGGCATCAGAAAACATGAAATCTCTTCCAACCCAAAAACCAAACCAAGATTTAAAGTTCATAGTAAAGTCAAACAGTGTTGAACATGTGCAAGGCGGGTTTTTTGCACGGCTGTTGCAAGTGTGTTGTTTGCATCAATCATCCGTCAGAGCTTAAATAAATGGGATTTTCAAAACCAGCTCCAAACAGAATAACCCGAAACAAAAATATAATTATACTTACCCAGAAATGCTTAAAGCTGATGTTGGGGGGGAGAGGGTGGGGAGGCGGAAGCGTAGACCTGTGAACACCATAAATTAGGCAACTACTTTTAAAAGACACTATTACCTCCAAATATTTTTAACTTGCTCTGTCTTCGGCACAGGTGTCCCAACTATTCCTCTATCGCAATAATAGCTGTTTATTTTTTGTCTACTCTTCAGAACATTGCTATTCTAATTCTGAATAAAATAAATGCTTACGACTGAGCTTGTGAGGAAAGCTGTGTTCATGGGTTGAGACAGCAATTCCATCTCCTAAAGGAATACATTTCCTTTAACGGATTTCTTGTAATATTTCCTCCATTCCTGGAAGAAATGAAGACAAAGATCATAATTTCCTGAACAACGTTTCTTCCATTTGTTTGTTTGGCTGAGTATGAAACGAGCATTTTGGGTAGCATTGGGACAGTTTGTGAGATGGGCTCAGAGAGCCCGAGCGTGAGACACTTCCTCAGCTGAATGCTTCCATGGATTTGCATGAAATCGGTCTGTGTAAGAGATGGGCACAGATGTTTCCTGCAATAATGACGTATAGATTTACTTTTCTCAATTAATTTGTTCTGGAACCTAGCAAATATTAATTAATTGATAGAAGGGCTTCCATTAAATTAAACTTCAAAAGACACCGATCTTCCTTGATAACTACAGAAAAATGTGCTGTCCAAACAGTAACTGAGAAGACTCAAGCAAAGAAGCATTAATATTATCTAGAGAGCATATTAATGGATTTGCTTAATGAAAGAAGTCCTTTGAAGGGAATTATCTTGACCAAATAAGACAAAGTAATTATCAGCCTGGAGATTATATGGGTCATAACAGATAGGATTCCAAACTCTACCAGTGAGAGACACCCTGTGGTAACAGCCTGAACTGTCACTCCTGCAGATGCCTGCAGAGAAACAGCAGAAGAATGAATGATTTACGATGATTAAATAATAGATTGTAATGCCAGCTCTTTCAATAATACATGCAACAACAGCATAAATCTGATGTAAAAGTGACAATTTCTGTTTCTAAAATGCTGCTCACGAATTTAAGTTCATATTTAAGCTCACAAATCAGTGTTGATCTTTTTCATGCCTTCCTCTCCCCCTGCCTGAGGTGTGACTGTACATGCAGCTAGAGCTCTTGTACTATCAAACCCCCCATTAATTCAATTCACAATAACCACTTTTGCCATCAGTTCACACAATCCCACCAGCTCATCACATTAAGAAAATCCTACAGCTTAGTTTTTTCAAACTTCTTGTCTTCATTTACAAGATCCTTCAAAGCCCTCGCCCCCTCTGCCTTTTGTCAACATATTTGTACACTTACATTACCCCTAGACATCTTCAATCCTCAAACAAATAAAGGATATGAAGGACAATGAGGCTTCCCTGACTGTAAGAGCCGTAAGGACTCACACCCATAGAGGTCACAGTGGCTTTTGTCAGATGTGGTATCATGATGTGCCCAAGCTGCTCGATGCGGTCTCCTCACCTCCTCTGCCCTCTGCTCTACTCTGCTGCTCCCACCCAGGGGAGGCCATGCAGGAGACATGCCCCAAAAGGCAGCAGGTTAAGCTGGCCCCTCTCTGCAATTAAGGAAGCAGCTGAGCCCCAGCCAAATTGCTCGAAAGGCGTTCTGCCCTCAGCAGAGCAGACACTGCCCCGTGCTCCTCTGCACATGTTCAGAAATGCCACCGAAATGGCAGGATCAGGTAGGGCTGCTGCCAGGCAGGTCATTTTTCTAACACAGCAAAGAACAGTGAAGAAAGTGGGGCATTTTGTTTTTTGGAGGGTTTCCTGATCATTCCCATATGTATTGGAAATAAACACCAGTCAAGGGACTTTTCATTAGAGCATGTGTGGTGCCTGTAGCTCTGGGAAGGCAAGAGAGAACACTGGTTTATACTTTCTTCCAGATCTACCAGATCAGCTAAACATGCAGCCCCTCCCTTGCCTGGTTTTATCAAAATGGGCTTAGCATAAATAATCTTATGGAGGTGGGCGAATGAGAGGTTAACCTGAATCATTTTCACAAAAACAGGCTCAGGGTCAAGTACACGTGTCTTTATACTTGCAGTTCTGATGGACTGAGTACCGGGCTCAACCGAAACCAGTTTGACAGCAACTAAAGTACATAGATGATGAAAAAAACCTCAACAGTTTAAAGAATCTGGAAAGATTATTTAATTTTCAAAGCATAAAAAAAGTGAAAAATTTCTCTTACACATATATATCTCATTTAGATTGTTCCATTAGATGAGTACTTCTGAACGTAAACAGCATCAAGGTAAGATGTAGTTTAATAAACTCAGTGTCGTGGTTTAACCCCAGCCAGCAACTAAGCACTACGCAGCCGCTCACTCACTCCCCCGCAATCCAGTGGGATGGGGGAGAAAATCAGGAAAAGAAGTAAAACTCCTGGGTTGAGATAAGAACGGTTTAATAGAACAGAAAAGAAGAAACTAATAATGATAATGATACCACTAATAAAATGACAACAGTAGTAATAAAAGGATTGGAATGTACAAATGATGCGCAGGGCAATGGCTCACCACCCGCCGACCGACACCCCGCCAGTCCCCGAGCGGCGAATCCCTGCCCCCCACTTCCCAGTTCCTATACTAGATGGGACGTCGCATGGTATGGAATACGCTGTTGGCCAGTTTGGGTCAGGTGCCCTGGCTGTGTCCTGTGCCAACTTCTTGTGCCCTGGCTGGGCATGAGAAGCTGAAAAATCCTTGACTTTAGTCTAAACACTACTGAGCAACAACTGAAAACATCAGTGTTATCGAGGTTCTTCGCATACTGAACTCAAAACATAGCGCTGTACCAGCTACTGGGAAGACAGTTAACTCTATCCCAGCTGAAACCAGGACACTCAGCTGCAGAGCATATGATTGAGCAGCATGTTGCCTCTACTCAGCTGTCTTATGTTCTGCATGGTAGTGCTCCTGGGTAAGACCATTAACACCACTGACTTAAAATCCTCTGATGCATTTCACTTCATAGCTTAGAATAAATGTCCATCATCTTCCTGACCTGTAATGCTAAAACCTCATGCATCATTTCACCCACATTTCTCATCTTTACAGGCAACAGCACCGTGAATATATTTTTTAAACTTTCAGCTCCCTCTGCTGTGCAAACATTATTTTAGGAAAAGAAACTTAGGGTTTTCTTATTTAAAACAATGTAGGAGTGAAAAGATTTAGACCAAAAATAATGTAAGAAAATACTCAGAGTTATTTTCTTGTTTTCCCCTGTGTTGAGCAGCTACATTTGAGCTTGTTCTGTGCTGATATCCAGGAATCAGGCATCATGAACCGAATCTTGAATTACCTTAGAGCACGACATCCCAATAGAGGAAGTGGCCAAGCCTCACCACAGCCTCTGTGTATGCCTTTAAAAGCTCAGTCAGATGCACTGGACAAAAATAATTAACTTCATGCAGCAGTCACTCTGTGATGAGGCCACATCAATTTGTTTCAATATACATGTTGCGTCTGTGAAGAACTGCCTCTATATATCATCACAAAATACAAAAAAACAGCAGAAAACAGCTCTAAAAACACTTTCAGGGACACAGATCAAAAAGATTACAAGTAGAAATGGTATTTTATTTTATTTTATTAATTTTTCTGAATCCATTCACTACATGCATGTGTAGCCAGGAGCAGGCTGATGCATTCTTCAGTTGAGGTTGAGAAGACATTCTTTGCAGCCTGGCAAAGGCAAGTCCCAGAGCTACAGAAAGTAGCAGCAGGAATACAGGCCAAGCAGTCCCTGTATCCTGAAGAGTGAGAACGTGAAGAATGAGGATCAGGACCGACCCCACACCAAAGAAGAAGAAGAAGAAGAAGAAAAAGAAGGAGGAGGAGGAGGTGTGTGGTACCGTGGGGTATTTTCCAAAGTATGACAGGTAGAGGTGAAAAGCGTATTTTTGCGTTGGGAAACTTGCTCCGCCGCTGTGCTTCTTGGCCAACGATGCACGAAAGGCGCTCTCGTGCTGGCCCTGCGCTTGATTTGCGTGCAGGGAGAGGTGAAAAGTGGCGGCTCCTGATGGGGCAGCGAGCCTGGAGCCCTTCCAAGCACAGGCTGTTTTGCCCAAGCCAGAAGCCCTGGGGAAATGGAGCTAAGGGAAGAGCAGAGCTCGCTCCCGCTCCCGACTTGCACTGGGCAAGAGAGCCCGAGAGAGCCAGGGCACGAGCGGTGCCTTGGAGGTGCAAGAGCAGCAGGCAGGGAGCTAGGCGAAAGGGCCCAGAGGAGCCCTGACAAGGGGCTGTGCTCAGTGCTACAGAGGACAAGAAGCAACCCCCGGGAGCATCCCTTGGAGCCCGGCCTGGGAGTCAGAAAGCTTCCTCCCCCCGGATGCGGGGCACGAGGGCCACCTTCGTGGAGCACGAGCAGCGGGCACCTAGCCACAACGGCCCAAAGGAGCCCTGGCGAGGGGCCGTGCTCAGTGCTGCAGAGGAAGGCAAAAAACCCCCGGGGACGCTTGCTAGCCCACCGTGGGGGAAAAAAAGCCTTCCTCCCCCCAGCTGCAGGGCACGAGAGGCCATCTTCGTGGTGCACGAGCAGCAGGCAGTACCCTAGCCACGACGGACCGGAGGAGCCCTGACAAGTGGTCCTGCTCAGTGCTGCAGAGGAAGGCAAAAAACCCCCGGGGCCCAGTGCCAATCTGCCCCGGGGGAAAATTCCTTCCTGACCCCAGAGCTGGCGATCGGCTATTCCCTGAGCACGTGAGCAAGACCTGCCTCCTGGTCCCACAGGCTGGTCACGCCTCCCAGAAGATGCCCGAGCCCTGTTCTCCCTCAACCTGGAGCCACCTCAGGGGGCTTCCGAGAGTGGCCAAACGCCCGCGGCCTGATCGACCTTGGGGGCAAGAATCCTTCCCGCGCCTTCGGGCCACCAGCGGGTGCTCCAAGGCACTGGGACCCCGGCAACATCTCTGCATCCCACTTCTTACGGCTGCTGCCACTGGTTCCGCAGGGAGTGAGGACGGCGAGCTCTGCAGTGCTCCTCAAGAAGGCATTCCCTTGGTCTTGCCACAGCTCTCCATCCAAAAAAGCCTGATGGCCTGGGGCACCTCCAGGGCTTGGTGGTTCTTCTCGTCTCCAGCAGCCTGGTGCAGCCTCCGGTCTTCCTCCCTCAGCGCCCGGCAAGTAATTCCAGCGGCTCCTCGTGGACTTCCTCTGGGATGTCTCTGGGCCGCCTGCCAGGCAGACTGGGGGTGGGACAGGGGAGGCTGCCCCTTTTGTAGTGCCCCGGGGCATTGTGACTGCTGCGTTGGCGGGTGGTGGCACTGCGACACGGGGGGGTGTGAGGGGGCCCCCCCGTGCGCAGCGCTGCCCGCCGCCCCTCGGCCCAGCATCCTTCGGAGGAAGGCCTTTGGGGCGCCGGCCTCGAGGCGGTCCCTGTGCCCAGGATGCCCGGGGGTCTCTCCCTGCCCTTGGTGGCCACGCACTGGGCCCAGCTGCTGGGTGTCCCTGTGGATTCATGTGGATGTCCAGACTATGTGAATAAGGGCATTTATACCATATACATTCACTTGGTTGCGGGGGTGCCAGAGGTGAAGGAAAGGCTTTTGGCTCCCTCTGCATGAAGTTTGCAGATGTAGAGAGCGTGCAGGATTCCCTCGCTATTCCTTACCAATGCACCAAGGGATAGTTGCTACTACCCTGCTTATGGTGAGGTCGTCCTCTTGGAAAGAAGTCCTGAATTGTTTAGTGTTCTTGACCGTCTTTTTCCCTGCACTTCAGTAGCTCTTTTCCTCCTTTGTCCTTTCCCCTTGCTATCTTTCTTGAAAGAGATGGCAGCCCTCTCAGCATTTGTCTTGCTCCTTCTAGTTGCCTTCCTCTGTAGACCCTCCATGCCCCTAATCAACTGCTTAGTCTTCGTTTGCCTTCATCCCAGACAGAATTTATCTTTATTGAACCTGTGGAATGAGAAAGGCCCCTCGTGGTACAGGTGAGTTCTCACCAGGGCTTTGCACGATGCTTGCCTTTCTTATGGAAAGCACTTCAAAAATTTCTTTTGCATTTGTTACAGATAGTGTTTAGAAATTTGCTGGTGTTTATTAACGGTATTTAGTGTCTAGTTTGGGAGGGGGTTACCTGTTGTATTATGACTATTTATCTTCAATGCAATACTTCACTGACTGCTGCTTAATTTCATGTTGTTGATAAATCAATAAAGTGCTTGGATCCCAATTTGCTTTAAGCCATGGGGACTGAGCAGGTTTTACCTGGAACACTCAGAAAAAACAAGTAACTGACTCAGTTGTGTAGATCAGTTTAAAAAAACCTCAGCTAAATATCACTGAAGGAAGGGGTACTCTAGAGAGGGTAGAGATTGAGAGATTGACAACAAATCACCCTAGCAAGTTTGTTCATATCCTTGAAATCCAAAGTCACTGTTGTTGTCTCTTCCATAAGGCTTATTTCTTGAGTTGTCTATGAGGGAAAAGGGAAAGCCGCTGATGGAGATGTTGCTGTGGGCTGCAGAAGACAGGCCCAGCTGGGTTCCTATCTGAAACGAGGAAATGTTTGTGTCTGTCTGAACAAACTGTACTTTTAGGCAAAATACAATCATTTACTTTGAAAACAACAGTAGAAAATGCTACTGCCTCCTCCCACTCCTGTTACAAAATGAGCATAATAACCTCTTAGAAACAACCAGGAAATAATAATATGCACACACACACCTATACCTATACCTATTCCTGTACCTATATCTGTCCCTATACCTGTCCCCTGGGTTAGTGCAAACAAACCCTTGCATCACAGCAGTACTGGTAAGTCCAATGGAGGGCATGTGCTGCGGACACCAGTTAGAAACAGAAGAGCTGCAGACAGGGCAAAAGAAGCCAAGCTGGAGGGAACTGCAGAAGCAATGTTCTTGCAAGAGCTGTTCATAAGCAAAGGCAGGAAACAGGAGAAGCCATGAAGGGACAGTGTCGCAGAGGCTTACAGTTATGTTAAACAGGTGTTAAACTCAAGAGAAATTTATTCTTCAATCAAAATCGTTTAGAACTCCAACATATTAATAAACCACAGGTTCAATGATGTAAGGGAAAATTAATACTGCACAACCACCTTAAGCTTAAATTTTGAAAATGCTGGCCCAAAATGCACATATCACTGACCTAAAAGATGAGGGCTCTCAACCTCATGGAGTTTCCTTAGGCAGCATCCCAACTCAAGGGTAGAGGCCCCAGCTGTAGACCCACTGCTCCAAGGAGGACTGGCTCAATTTGCCCTCCAGCGAGGCTCCTTTTATACCCTAGTCGGATTTGATCTGTGGTCACATATGGTCAACAACTGAGAAGTTTCTTTCAACCAAAGTGGTTCATTGGCTGAGGGTCTTGCCTTTCGACTGAAGTGCGTACATGATGGTTGTCACTGGCCAAATTGTGTACGTGACCACAGTCACCACACAGGCCAAGCGGCTTGACCCCCAAACCACAGCTTCTAGTTCTCCTCTAAAGAGAAGAGAAGAAGAGAAGAGAAGAGAAGAGAAGAGAAGAGAAGAGAAGAGAAGAGAAGAGAAGAGAAGAGAAGAGAAGAAAAGAAGAAAGAGTTGGAAGGATCTACATCAATCACCTAGTCCAACTGCCTGACCACTTCAGGGCTGACCAAAAGATAAAGCATGGCATTAAGGGCATTGTCCAAATGCCTCTTAAACACTGACAGGCTTGGTCACCAACCACCTCACCAAGAAGCCTGTTCCAGGGTTTGACCACCCTTTCAGTAAAGAAATGTTTCCTCATGTCAAGTCCAAACATCCCCTGACAGAAGCAGCTTTGAGCCATTCCTACATGTTCTGGCACTGGGTGCCAGGGAGAAGAGCTCAGCACCTCCCTCTCCCCTTCCCCTCCTCAGGAAGCTGGAGAGAGCAGTGAGGTCACCCCTCAGCCTCCTTCTCTCCAAACTAGGCAAGCCCAGCGTCCTCAGCCACTCCTCATAGGACATGCCTTCCAGTCTTCCAGCCCCTTCCCCCCCAGCTTTGTTACCCATCTTGGGACACATTCATGTACCTTAACATCCTTTTTAAATGGTGGGGCCCAGAACCATACACAATACTCAAGGTGAGGTCGCACCAGCACTAAATACAGTGGGATAATCACCTTTCTTGACTGGCTGGTTATGCTGTGTTTAATGCACCACAGGGCGTGGTTTGCCCTCTTGGCTGCCAGGGCACACGGCTGTTGAGCATACTGCAGCTCAGAACCAGCATCAGACCTGAAAGCTCATGCTTAGCCTCATGTTCCCTTGGCAGCCTTTTCATAGCACCACCAACACTGGGACTCTACGCATGCTCAGTCATCTAACAGTCCCCTCACTTTCACTCTCACCAGAGCCCAGCTCCAAAATTGAAAACATCAGTGAATGCTCCACATGGAAGGTGCCAGGACTGAAAGTTGTTGCTGGCCTTCACCTTCCCTTGGCAGCCCTTTCACAGCCCCACCAAAGTTACAGCTCTCTGCTTGCCTAGCCACCTAACAATGCTGTCACTCTCTCTCACTCTTTCCCAAGCCCAGCTCCAAAATTGAAAATGTCCAGTGACTGCTTCCACATGGAATGTGCTAAGACTGAAAGGTCATGATGGCCTTACCTTCCCTTGGCAGCCCTTGCACAGCCTGCTGTGGTTTAAGCCCAGCCAACAATTAGGCACCATGCAGCCGCTCGCTCACTCTGCTCCCAACCAGTGGGATGGGGAGGAGCATTGGAAAAGGAAATTAAAACTCATGGGTTGAGATAAGAATGATGTAATAACTAAAGTAAAATAACCTATAATAATAATAATAATAATGATGTTGTAATGAAAACAAATACTGTAAAATTTAAAAAAAAAAAAAAAGAGAGAAATAAAACCCAAGAAAAGACAAGTGATGCAAAACACAGTTGCTCACCACCCGCTGACAGATTCCTGAGCAGTGATTGCCCATCCCGGCCAACTCCCATGGTTTATATACTGAGCATGACGCTCTATGGAATGGAATATCCCTTTGGCTAGTTCGAGTCAGCTGTCCTGGCCATGGTCCCTCCCAGCTTCTTGTTTGTGTACCTGCTCACTGGCAGAGCATGGGAAACTGAAAAATCCTTAACTTAGGATAAGCACTACTTCGCAACTAAAACATCCGTGTGTTATCAACATTATTCTCACGCTAAATCTAAAACACACTGTACCGGCTACTAAGAAGAAAACCAACTCTATTCCAGCTGAAACCAGGACAATATCCACCCCTTATTCTATACCATTTACATCTTGCCCACATCCCACACTTCCCAATACCTTTCCAATTAATCACCATAACTTTTCCTGTCTTTAAATATATACACACATATATCATTCCTGCAGTCTATGGGCTGTTTCTATCAAATGTCTGTTGAGTTCATTCAGTCCATGACCTTGGGCTCCATCTGTCATAACAGTCTGTCTGGGCAGGAGGGATCGTGCAAAGTCAGCTCAGTCAGGAGAACTGGATCAGGCTTTGGTGCGGTGCAGCGGGTGGGTGACATTGGGCGCAGCAGGAGGATGGTGTGTCGTGTTGGATTGTTACAAGCTGAAGTCAGTCACCTCCTCCTCTGGTGATATTCCAAAATCTTTGCCTTCTGGCCAGTCTATGGTTCCGTTACCACTGTGCTCTGCTCAGTTTTATCAAAGTTCATTCTTCATTAATGTAAGTGATTTTTACTGTAATACCATGGATATAGCATATAACAATTATAATGATGACATAGAGTAAGACATATAATAATGATGACATAGAGTGGCAGGATTATATAGCAATCATCATCAAATTTAATCTGTTGGCTTTTGTCACCTAAAATCAAATCCACTTGGGGCACACATCGGACTTCCCCATCCTCCATGAGGTGCACTCAGGCCCTTGAGCAAAAGCAATCCCATGAATGGGTTTGCCTTTGCCTAAGGCAGCAGTAACCTGGATGGTTTTCCCTAGCATATTTTTTATGTGCACTACAGGGACTTTATCCCCTTCTACAGTACATAAAAGTTCTGACTGGGCAGGGCCACCCCGATTGGCAGATCCTCTAGTATTAACCAACTAGGTGGCTTTTCCTAAATGTGTATCCCAATGTTTGAAAGTCCCACCCCTCATTGCTCTCAGTGTGCGTTTCAGCAGTCCATTCTATCGTTTGATTTTTCTGGAGGCCGGTGCATGATAGGGAATGTGATACACCCACTCAATGCCATGCTCTTTGGCCCAGGTGTCTATGAGGTTGTTTCGGAAATGAGTCTCATCGTCTGACTCAATTCTTTCTGGGGTGCCATGTCACTGTAAGACTTGCATTTCAAGGCCCAGGATAGTGTTCCGGGTGGTGGTATGGGGCATGGGATGTGTTTCCAGCCTTCCAGTGGTTGTTTCCACCATTGTAAGCACATGGCACTTGCCTTGGCAAGTTTGTGGGAGTGTGATACAATCAATCTACCAGGCCTCCCCATATTTATATTTCAGCCATCGTCCTCCATACCACAGAGGCTTTAACCGCTTGGCTTGCTTAATTGCAGCACGTTTCACATTCATGGATTACTCGTGCGATAGTGCCCATGGGCAGGTCCACCCCCCCCATCATGAGCCCATCTATATGTTGCATCTCTTCCCTGATGGCCTGAGCTGTTGTGGGCCCACCAAGCTATAAATAGCTCACCCTTATGTTGCCAGTCCAGGTCCACCTGAGCCACTTCAATCTTGGCGGCCTGATCCACCTTCTGGTTGTTTTGATGTTCTTCAGTGGCCCGACCCTTGGGTACATGAGCATATACATGATGTACTTTTACAACCAGATTCTCTAGCCGGGATGCAATATCTTGCCACAGCATGGCAGCCCAAATGGGTTTACCTCTGCGCTGCCAGTTGCTCTGCTTCCATTGCTGTAACCACCCCCACAGGGCATTTGCCACCATCCATGAGTCAGTATAAAGATAGAGCACTGGCCACTTTTCTCTTTCAGCAATATCTAAAGCTAGCTGGATGGCTTTCACCTCTGCAAACTGACTCAATTCACCTTCTCCTTCAGCAGTTTCTGCGACTTGTTGCATAGGACTCCATAGAGCAGCCTTCCAACTCTGATGTTTTCCTACAATGCGACAGGACCCATCAGTGAACAGGGCATATTGCCTCTCATTTTCTGACAGTTTATTATACAGTGGGACCTCTTCAACATGCGTCACCTCCTCCTCTGGTGATATTCCAAAATCTTTGCCTTCTGGCCAGTCTGTGATCACTTCCAAAATTCCCGGGCGATTGGGGTTTCCTATGCAAGTCCATTGTGTGATCAGTGCAACCCACTGTTGCATTAAAGAGTAAAGAAGTTTGGCAGAAAATAAACCCCCTTGCATTCCAGCTTGTCCTCAGATATCAGAGGGGCTGGGGGCAGCTAGGTTTAATTTCTGAGTGATGTTCAATTCAACACTGTAAGTCCTGTCGTGTTCAATATATTGAAGTATCACGATGAGAGATGTACTAATAGCACACTGCACTCTCAGCTTAGCTGCATTCAACGCACTAGAATTACCAGAGTTAGGGAGTTTGGTCAAGTTAACAAACTTTCACGGCTAGATTAATGAGCAGTGCAGTTTATTAAAGCAACAGTACAGGTTCTTTTGGATTGCCAGTGATAAATACGGTGTCTGCAAAGCACATGCAAATAATAATACAGTCAACTACAAGTATGTTAAATTATGGAAAAACTCTACAGAGATTTCTAAGTTTACCAGAAAAGCTCTGGGTATAACCAAGGGTTCGAGTCTTACCCAATAGGCATCTCTTGGGGGGGGAGGATAGGTTCAGCCTGTCAACTAGTCCCAGAAGTCAGCAATGTCCCCCCAGCTTGTCTATGGTGGTATCTTCCCTAGCATTCCTACTCTCTTATGCCCTTTTATATTTTCTTACTTTTAGGAGGAGCTTGAGTGACTCTAGTCACTCTTGACTAGAGCTTGAGTCACTCTAGTCACATAAATGTACCTCTGTTATGATTGGTGTAAGATCTCCTTGCTTTAATTTTAAAGGCATACACTAGAGACAATTCAGAGTGCATGCTCAGTGAGGGGTGGTTGCACCTTGAAGGCGGGTAGCTTCTGGGATGGAGGTGTCTTTTGGTATTATAATGAGATTATAATGAGCAAAGTTCCGTGTCAGTACTCCAGAATGGGACACTTATGATATAAATCAGATGTAGGGCAGTAGGTTCACAGAACCCCCAGTATTTCACCTCCTTGCTTTCGGTGGACTTGATGCAGAGAACTTCTGTTCTTGTTCCTATTGTTCCAGTTCCCTATCCCTGCGATGATATGACAGAGCATGGCCATCGTGTCTCCACTCCGCTCCACCCTCCATATTGCTTCTTTTAAGGTCAGCATACCAAGCTCCCTTGGTGTTGCTAACATCTAAGGTTGCAGGATATGTTGCTTAGGGAATTATTATGGAACAGATTCTTTGCATATACACTGCATTCTGCCCTGGAGCTTTACCTTCCCTTAAGAGGGGACACACACACATATCAATAAGTCACCTCCAGCAATCATTCCACACCCGCTTACTCCATGTAGCATCAGTTGCACAATGTGTAGGAGGGACCCTCCCTTTGAACATCCAGCCCAGCACCGGCAGTCAGGGTGCTAAAAGGAGCTGTGTTTCAGTACCAACCACTTCTGAGGCAGCTTGAACTCCTTCATATGCTGCTAATATCTCCTTTTCAGTTGGAGTACAGTGAGCCTTGGATCCTCTGTATCCCTGACTCCAAACCCTAAAACCCCAGGGGACAACATCACATGTCCCTGTGTGCTTTCTGCCAGACACTCCAGGTAGGGCCATTCTCCCCAGCTGCGGTATAGAGCACACTTTTAACATCTTTTCCTGCCCAGACTGGCCCAAGGGCTACTGCATGAACAATCTCCCATTTAATTTGTTCAAAGGCTTGCTGTTGCTCAGGGCCCCATTTAAAATCATTCTTCTTCCAGGTCACTTGATAGAGAGGGCTTACAATCAGACTCTAATTTGGAATATGCATTCTCCAAAAACCCACAACACCTAAGAAAGCTTGCATTTCCTTTTTACTAGTCAGTGGAGACATAGCTGCTATTTTGTTGATCACATCCATTGGGATCTCATGATGTCTATCTTGCCATTTTATTCCTAGAAACTGGATCTCCTGTGCAGGTCCCTTAATTTTACTTTGTTTTATGACAAAACCGGCTTTCAGAAGGATTTTGAATATTTTCTTCCCTTTCTCAAAAACTTCTTCTGCCATGTTACCCCATACAATGACATCATTGATGTATTGCAGGTGTTCCAGAGCTTCACACTTTTCCAGCGCATTCTGGATCAGTCCATGGCTAATGGTGGGGCTGTGTTTCCACCCTGGGGCAGTCAATTCCAAGTGTACTGGACAGCCCTCCAAGTGAAAGAAAACTGTGGCCAGCACTCTGCTGCCAGAAGCACTGAGAAAAACACATTAATGATATCAATTGTGGCATACCACTTGGCTGCCTTTGACTCCAATTCGTACTGAAGTTCTAGCATGTCCAGCACAGTAGCACTCAACAGTGGCGTGACTTCATTCAGGCCGTGATAGTCTACTGTTAATGTCCATTCTCTATTAGACTTTTGCACTGGCCATATGGGGCTGTTAAAAGGTGAGCGGGTCCTACTGATCACCCCTTGGCTTTCCAGGTGAAGAATCTGTGCATGGATGGGAATCAGGGAATCTCTGTTCGTGCAATATTGCTGCCAGTGCAACATCATGGTAGCAATTGGCACCTGTTATTCTTCAACCCTCAGCAACCCCAAAACAGAAGGGTTCTCTGAAAGACTGGGCAAGATGGACAGCTGCTCAATTTCCTCCATCTCCAAGGCAGCTATACCGAAGGCCCACAAGTCCATCACTGCCAATGAGTTGGCATACGACAATGGTGCACTCTGTGTAAACTTCCACCATGTGGGTCGTGTGCAGTGGACTTCATCCAGATCTATGGGTAACTGCACATTATCTGGGTCATAATAAACCATCTGCCACATGGCTAATTCCCTCAGGTACTGGATACCTTTTTCCATGGTAGTCCACTTGCTTGGAAGACATACAATATCTTCCTTAAAGGGGTACCTTTCCCTCATGCCTGACAGGAGTCGCCTGCAGAGGCTGAGGGCTTGTGTCTTTTTTCCAATTGCTTTGTCAATGCCCCCTTCCCTAGACAGGGATCTCACCTGCTTGCCTTCCCTACCCTCTAATTCCAAGCTACTGGCTCTGTTATCCCAGCATTAGAGCAGCCAGGTGATAATGTGCTCGCCTGGATGATGGCTGAAATCTTTTCTCTTCTCATACCTCGCAGCTCACTCAGGGATAGAGACCAGGTGATTACCTCCAGTTCTGCCTCTTCCTCCTGTTCTTGTGATGACCTTGGTTCATCTTCATCCCTCACTAAGCAAACTGATTTTTTATATTTTTTCTTCTGTGTAGGGGCAACTGATACTGGCACTGGTTGTTTCTCTGGTTCAGCTGCAGTGCTTGTCGCTGGGGTCTGAGTAGCTACAATGCTTGTTGTGGGGGTTGAGTAGCCACAGTTGCAGAGCTGTGAGTGGCCACAGGGTCTGCCACCAGAGTCTGAGTAGTTATAGTACCTGTCGCAGGGGTTGGTCTCTGGGTGGTATTTTTCAATACTTCTTTAAACCTAAACAAGACCTGAACCACATTCAGGAACATGCTGGTTCCTAGCAATAGGACCATACTGGTTTCAACATCCCAAGGATATTAAAAATGTGCAAAATTTTCAAACGCTATTGTAATTAGCCTGGTAGAGAAGGTATCTCCCCCATAGGTTGGCTTCCCGAGTATTAATAGTTTCCACTAGATGGCTCCCGAAGTATGGAGGTGACAGAAATGCTGAGTACAAAAACCGGATTATTTCTCAGATGGTTCATCTCTTTTTCCCAATTTGTTGGTCCTGGCAGGTTTTAATCACAAAGCTCAGCAGAACTTAAGGCTTCATATCTATTTGTGCATACTGTTAACAAACTTCAAGGTTTTCTTATATGTTACAAGTTTCAAAGTCGCTTAAGCAAGCACATATTAAAATACAATGGAGTACTTTAACTCAAACCTTTACTCAAGGCATCAAGTTGACTACAAAATAGTCTTCCAGGGCACATATCAATGTTTTTGATGTCTCTTGTACCTTCCTCATATTTCATTCCTGAGTAACCCTTTGGCCCATTTGTCTTCTTCCTTCTCTTCCATAGGTGACAGAATCTAAGCAGCATTGCCCACGTTTGGGGAAAAGTTCTCCAGTGCTTTCAGGTTCCCATGCCGTTAACTAGAGCTCTTCCTGTCTAACTCCTCTGTGTTAACGTTACCTGCAGAATCACAGCGGGATGAGAACTGGGCAGCTCCACAAAGCGGTGCACTGGCTTGCACACCTGAGGCAGGGATGACAAGGGAGGAACTGGGAACAGTTTTCTAGCTGCCTCCCAGCCTGTTCCTCTGAGTCGGCTGATGACTGCTGCCTCTGGGCTTGAGGCAGAGATCTCTGTCTGTGGCTTTCACAGAACCACTGAGGTTCTCAGGACCTTTGATATCATCGAGTCCAAGCCCTCCTGCTCAAGCAGGGTCACCCAGAGCAGGTTGCCCAGGACGTGTCCCCTCAGGTTTTGAGTGGGCTACAAGGGTGGAGACACCACAACTTCTGTAGGCAACTGGTTGCAGTGCTCGACCACAGTTGCTGTCAGAAAGTTTTTTCTTGTGTTCAGCTTTAATTTCATGTTTTGTGGTTTGTGCCCTTTGCCTCTTGTCCTGCCAGAAGGTGCTGCTGAGGTGAGCCCGGTTCCCTCTTCTTCATTCCCTTCCATGAGGTGTACATTGATAAGAGTCCCCTGAGCCTTCTCCAGGCTGAACAGTCCCAGCTCTCCCAGCCTCTCCGCTTATGAAGAGTGCTCCAGTCCCTTCATCCTCTTTGTGGCCCTTTGCTGGGCTCACCCCAGTGAGTCCCAGTCTTGTCCTGGGGAGCCTAGTCTGGACGGAGCACACAGACTGGCCTCAGCAGCCCTGAGCAGAGGGGAAGGATCACCTCCCTTGAGCTGCTGGCAAAACTCTTCCTAACGCAGCTCAGGGTGTTGTTGGCCGTCTTCAGCGCGAGGGTGCAATGCTGGCTCGTGGTGGCTAACTTCAAGCTTAGTTCTGGATTACCTTTCAGAGGCAGGCCCATTATTATAGTCTGGCAGGCTTCTTTCTTTCATGGAGCGTAGCTTTTAAAAACAGAAGATTCATGTCTGTACTTAATATTCACAAGTATGTGGCAGAGAGTCCCAGATCCAGCGTTGTGGTCGGAAGTGTTTATGCTCACCTTTCCCCTTCCATGGCGATGTACAGACCATGTCAAATCATCTCCCTTGTTGCCTTATATTCTACCCAATTCCCAATACCCAATTTCATGCAGAGATTATAATGGGAGAAGTCTGAAGCCAGTTCTTTTCCTGCTCATCCAGATGTAGTCCTTTCATTCCCCACCCCCCATCAGTTTCTAGTCACAATAAAACTGCTGGACATGAGTGAAGAATGAGACCAGGATCCAGAATGCTTTCTAATCTCTTTTAGCCAAGGTGTGAGTTGTAGATTCATAAAATACAAGGCCAGAAAGGGCTATTTCATGGTCCAGTCTGGCAGTTCTCTCTTAGTCCTGTGTCTTGCCCCAGCAGTTACGCTATTCCAGAAAAGATTAAAACAGTTAATAATTCTACAGTGTATTCTTGATTGCAAAATTAAACCAGTCAGGCATCAACTTCAAGCCTTCTGTCATTTTTTTGCGATTACTCTGTTAGACTGAAGAGCCGAGCATTCAGTCTGAGCATTCCCCCACCCTGGGAAGGAGTTTGCCTGCTGTAGTCAGACCACTTCTTGATCTTTTTTTTCTTTTTGGACAAGCTCTTTTGCTCGTAAGTCCTCATGGGGCATTTGGATTTGGGTTTTCTTGGGGTGCTATTGAGTGTTGAGCTATCGGAATCTCCAGGTGATGCTGATCAGCTCCAAGAGCACTATTTTGTGTGTGAAGCCAGGACTGGTTTTCCCCACGTGCACCACTTTGTACCTCTCTGCCATTTTATTGCTCCACGACCGAGTCTTGTAAGATCTTTCTATGGTTCTTTGCTACCTGCCCTTCTCCTTGTGTCAGTAATCTTGTAGGATTTGCAAGCTTTCTCACCTTGCTGCTCATGCCCCTTTCCCTGTCACGTCACGCTGTTTTTCTCTTTAACTGCTTGTTGGGCTTACTAGAAAAGCAGAAAGCCTAATACTGGAGTGAGTGCCTATTGTCATTTTTTAAATGAGACTTTGAAACATGAGTACAAATACAGATGAAGGGTATCTATCTTGTTGGCTTAGAGGGAGGTACTAAAACCCTGCTTTCTAATGAAATACTTGAGCAGCCATTTACAAGATTGCTTCCTTTTTGTGACTTTTGGTAAACTCAGTTCTTACCCGTTTGACTTATTTTTAGAACTGGAGCCGAGCGTGTTTGCCATACGAGTAAAGCAAAGCATGGATTTGAAACAGTAAGCTACAGAATATTCAGAAAGAGACAATAGCATCTGTTTAGTCCTAGGTTCTTCAAGTGGCAAGCCTAGAAATGCCTTCAGGTAACTTTTTTTCCCTTTTCACCTGCATCACCTGCATTGAGACCTTTGTGATTCCTGCTCATCAAACTTAGCCACGGGATGAGTTTTACCGGGAACCAACACAGGCTTTTCTGACTGTGAAGCTACAAGCTCTAGGGGTGAACTCAGCCTCTCGGAGCTGGACCTGAAGGTTGCCCTGCCTTGTCTTCTCAGAGACTCCAGTCCTCTTTTACCTCACATGCTCCTTTGTGCAGAACTCCATGAAGGGCCAACAGTGGGTGCTGACACCTTGAAACTGGCTTCGGTGCGAGTACTTGCCACTCCTCAGCAGAGTCCTTTCTCTGTGCAGATGGCCTTGCAGGCATCTCCCTCTTCTTGACACAGTGTCATGTTTTTTTCTCGCTATGTCATCAGAAGGCAGATTTACAACAGGATTGTTCCAGAGGGATTGGCAGTTGCTTTCTAAACCCACTGTTCTCCAGAGACCTTGTCAGGAGGGCAAGGTTCTTTCTCTTGTAGCCCACAAGCTAAAAGGCTGCTCTGACAGAGCTGCTGTTAGGCACACCCTTTAGGTAAGAGGGTCTTCCCTCACCCCCCTGTTCTCCTCCTTCTGGCTGTTGCCCATGCTCCCAGTGCATTTCATCCATTTTCTGGATCCTGATAGCCATTCTGCATTTAGTTCAAACCCCTGCCGTGCTATTGCCTTCCTGGCCGCCTTCCCTCTCCAGCTCTTTGGAGAGAGTCTTTTCCGAGGAGGCAAACTTATTCCTCTTGGGGTTGTCCACAAAGGAAGTTGCCTGGTGGTATAAAAGGAACAGCTTCTTCTCCCACTGTTCCTTGGGAGGTGAACAGTTGCATCAGATGCCCAGGTTTCTGCGTGTTTCTGCATGATGACGTGCTGCCCCCATTTCAGAAACCTTTTGGACCTCTCCACAACTGGCTGAGCCTTTACGCAAATATCGTCTGTGGGCTTGCTGCCTGCTGGCCAGGGCATGCTGCCTGCTTGCTGCTGTAGGACTGGTTTCAAAGGCCCAATCTCAGCATGATTGCTCTGCAGGGATCCCCTGCATGTACAGTGGCCTGCAATTTCAGGTGCTGCTAGTTGCATGGTTCCCTTCAGCCTGCACAGGTAAACCCCTGTATTGAAACAGCCCTCACCTTGTTGTAAGCCCAAAACTTTCTTTCAGAAGAGGGGTTTTTGGCAGGTTTGTTGGATTTTCAGGGTAGGAAGGACACTGTCCTCAGGAGCCTTCAGTACAGAACTTCTCTAAAACAAGCAGGTTGATTTGTCTCTGAAACCTGTATCCCTTTTTTTCCCTTCAGCTTACCTTTGCAGGATTAGTGACAGGTCTCTCTACGCATGCCCTTTCTGGCTTCTTTCCTCAGGTGCTCCAAACGCTCTGTTGGTGGGATAAGGGTCATCCTCTGAAAGATGCTTTTTTTTATTCCTCGCTTTGCTATAATCGCTGTCCCCAGAATGCCTCTGCTCCTTGTACGGTGGCTGAATTTCCCAAACATTAGGGTCCTTGGAAGCTGGAGCTCCGCATTAGCATGTTGGACCCTGAGAAATGATGTGGTAGGTGGTAGACATCACCGTAACCTCCTAGTGTGTTAACTGATGTGGGAGGACATGTCCTGAGCTCTTTCCAGGTAATCAGGAACTATGATGAGTGAATCATCAAGACGGCAAATACCAGTTCAGGTGAGAAGAACCTTCTCCAGAAGAGGTGCCTGGGCCACCATGACTCGTACCTGCAATTTGCACTAGTCAGGGCACTGTTACAGTGAGAGGGAGCTCCAGACACAAACTGGTGTCTTTATGAATACCAGACCAGATGTCAGGAGCACCGCATGGAAACCTGAGCAGATGACCTCTCCCTCGTGTGCTTTTTTAGGAGATCAGAGCCAGGTGCTTCTGTGACATGCCTTCCATTTGGTTTGCTTTCCATTTGTTTTCTTTTGGTATTCAGGATGAGAAGAAAGATCAGGTTTAGGAAAAAACCATCTCAGTAGCGCCTGTGCTTTCTCAGGATTCTTCTGGTCATTCCTCCAGGGCTCTTGTTCAGTTTATGAGCAGTGTATGACTTTGGATCCAAATCCAGCTGGTGTTTTAGAGTGCATCTCGAAAAGGGAAGGCTCTTGTTAAAACATGAAGGAAATCTGTCTGCTTAGTATACACGTAGGACTGACTTTACAGCATCGGCACTCAATTCAGAAGGAGGAGCATGGAAGTGCCGCAGTCGCATGGCTGTTGAATAGATTGCATTTTCAGCTCTCATCCAAATGCCTTCCAGGCCTGCGATTTTGACAGGAGGCTGTCTGGTCAGGATGACTGGAGTTGAGCCTGTGCATCTTTCTGCTTACCAAGAGCACCAGTAGAAGTCCAAGGAAGAAAGAACTGGGAGATGCTCAGCCTGTCACTGCAGATAATTTTCCTACCTTAGTTAATGCTCTGAGACTAAACTGCCAAGATCTCTGGCCATCTAAAGTTTGGAATTTCACGTGAACCTGAGCTTAGTGCAAGAGAAGCACCATCAGGGAGGGATCTATTCTTCTCTTCTCTTATCTCTGTGACAAAGTTGTTTCACTTTCTCCTAAAGAAGCTTCCAGGGTGGTTTTGTTGTTTGTGGTCCTTTGTATTGCTGATAGCCTTGCGAATGGGTATTCCTGGCTCACCTCTTGCTTCTGGCACTTTTCACTTTTGTCCCTGCCCTGTTACTCTGCTTCCTATGAGTGTGTCTTAGCAGGGCTGATGCCTAGGGGCCTGTATTGTCCAGCGGCTGTTATTTCCCACAGCACCTCTGTCGATGTTTTTTAAAATCTCTGTCTGTGCCATAGCTGGTGTTCCTCTTTCACTATCTGCTATATTAAAGTCTAGTCAATGAATTCCAGCTTTATGTTAGGCCTGGGAATGTCCTGAGGAGGGAGGGGCAGAAAGATATTGGTGAAGAAGGTCCTCATAGTAGCAGGAAAGAAAATAAAGTCACAGAACAAGAGAGCAGACCCTGCCTTGTAGTTCTGCAAGCAAGCAAGCAAAGAAACAAAGATCTCCTGTAGAATAGAATTTTACACGGTGTGAAAGTTCTTGGGTTCCTTTTCCTTTCAGAATTCCTGCAAAGAAGATGAGCGTGAGTTTAGTCCAGCATCCCTTACTGTGGGCTGTAACCGGGTGAGTTTGTGTAAGTAAGGAATTCCTGGCTTGTTTCATTCGAATTGGTCATATGAAGTCAAAAGCTGCAAGGATGACATTGGTAATAGTTTTCCTTTGAAAGTGGTGTTTGGTATTTTCTAGCACGTGAGACTAGGAATTAGAACCACCGAAGAGCAGTAGGTCAGCAATGATTTTGTCTGTAAGCAATTCCCACCCACAGAGCCAGGCTACGTAGCTCTTTCAGAGCTGGGCTGTGAGATGGGAGCCTACCTCCAAACCAGTCTGCACTGCGATTGCTTTGAAAGCTCCCAGGCGTGATGTCAGTCAGAGTCTGGACCGACCTCTCGGTTTCAGGGTCTGCCATTGGGTGTGCAGGGAGCGTGGAGAGAGCGAGCTTGTGTTTTTGTTCTTGCTGCTGTTTCTGACAGGGGCGCCTGTGGGATCTAACCTTGAACAAAGAACAGGAACCGGTCAGGCTGAGGGTGCGGTGCAGCTCCTGCAGCAACTGGACCAAATGGTAAACAAAGGAAACATGGAGTCAGAAGGAAGAGGTCTGTCCAGGTTCTGGAGAAGGTACGAATACTGCAGCTACGAGCAGATGCAGTCCTGGCTCTGTCCGAGCCTGTGCCTGATTCTGGCAGTTCAGGTGATTCTACGTTCTCTTGAAGAATGGGTCCCTCTTTTCTGTGGTTAAACAAAAAAGTCTGCCAAGGCAAAGGAGCATTCAGGGGTGTCCTTTTGTCTTGTGGTAAGGTGCAGCATTCCCAGGAAATGTTCCTCTTCTGGGCTGTCTTTGGGGAAAAAACTGCTCACGGGGGGGAGGGGGGGTGTTACTGACCTCAGTCACAGCCCTCATAGGATGTGGCTTTTATCAGCTGTGGAGTGCCGCCTCCAGCCCAGTTTCTAAAGGACTTTTACACACTCCCCCTTCTCGAGGGGCCTTCCTGGGAGGGACCTTCAGTCCCCTTAAGGCAAGTATGGCCTTTATTTGCCCGCTTAGCAACTGTGGCCTTTGTAACTTTGACTCCCAAAGACACCATTTTAAACCAAAATGAAAGTAGCCCCGCCAACAGTTGCTGGGCATTGCTGACTAAAGGAGCGCTCTAAAGCTGTCAAAACAAGAGTGGTCTGTTCACTGCACAGCCCATGTTGAACGTTGGCAGTAACTGTTTGATAGGTGGGTTAGTTTTGGAAGGAATAAAACTCCTTGTTAATCCTAATGTATGCCAGTCCCCTTAACTATTGAGACTAGACCGTTACGGCACAGGTTGTTCTTTATGTTTCCTCTACTTTTTTGGTCTTCCTCTGTATTATTTTGTGCTGGGGTTGTGTCTTTCTGGTGGACAGAAATTACCTTGTTGTTACAATTCTCAGAGAAGTACTTTAGGTACAACGTGGGGGGGTTGTTGTTGTTGTTTCCCCAGCATAATCTTCTTGCCACTACAGCATCTCTTTGTTGGAAAGAACTGACCTGGAAGTACTAATGGTTGTGGAAAGGTAAACTTGTAGCATGAATGTCGGGTTGTATTGTTTCTTTTGTAATTCAGCTTTACACATTGCTTGTCTCTGCTATTAAATGCTTTAAAATGAAATTCTACTTTGTTTACGTTTTCAAATTAACATACTGAAGATGTTGGGTTAGAATGTCTTTTTCTTCACAACCTAGAGGTTTTGGAAAAAAGAGCGACAAGCTTTACGATGTTGATCCTTGAGTGTCATAAGTCGTGAATTTTACATTTGAAAATCATTGTATGAGACTCTAATAAAGCAAGCATCAGCTTGGCACTGTGTGTTATTTTAATCAGTCTTACCCTGGCAGAAAACACTCCTTTCCTCCAAGAAGAAGAAGAAGTAGAGGTTTCTGGTCTTGGATGGACTGCTGCCCTATGCTTCAGAGCATTAAAAAGGTCAAAATTGGTGAAAATGTTTTGGATTAGATTTTACCACTCTGCTACAAGTTGTGTAATTATTTATGCCTTTGATAGGTAGTGGGATGAGGCTGGGAGTTAAGATTTCAGATGTGCCTAGGGCATGCTCAGGCAGCTTTTTGCCATCACGCTAGCGCATTTGCAATAAACCATCATTCTTCAGCCCTCTCCGGAGCTGAGGCACCGTCAGCACCTACACGCACAATGCTGGTCTAACGCATAACACTGTGTTACTGGTTGTTACTTTAGCAGTAGCAACGTGTGGCCGTCTGACGAGGTAACGTGTCTGGCAGAATGAGGCAATGTTCTAAAAGAGTCAGATGATAATGCAACATGGGGTCCGTTTGGCTTGTTCCCACCGTGGTGCATGGATTATCCACCCTATCTGCCTCTGTATTCATTCCCGGACTCCCATCAGCAGTGAAAGAATGCTTTCCCTCCAAGAAGAAATGGGGTTGAGAAACTGGTTCCATTTACGGCATTCTCCTCAGTCCTGTCCCACAAACCGTGGTACAGGCTGAGTGCACCAGGTCCCTTCTGCTGGGGGGCTGTACAATGAGATGGACAGCGGTGAGGACCAGGGAATGGCTAGCGAGTTGACCAGATGGAGAACAAGCCATAAATCAGGGAAGATATCCATGAGCTGATCTTCTTTAGCACTGGTTCTGTCAGGAGCAGGAGGATGTCCCACTTCCCTGATCTTAGATGCAGCTGCATAAGAAAGGGCCTTTACCCTGCAAGAGCTGGGCTGGCTGAGGCTACAACCTACACACAAAGACATTTTGATGTCTCAGTCCGGAAAATGCCATTACAGAATTACGGGCAAGATGTGCATCCATTTTGGAAAATCATTTTAGATGATAAAGAACATGGGTTAATGAAATCTAAACAAAAATGGTTTTTATTTTAACTGGGATAGGCGTTCTTTTAACTTTGAGAAAGCACCTTGTTCTTTAAAGCAGTGGCCGCCTTCTAAAAGGAAAGGGAAAGGTACTTAAAGAAGAACAAGCAGAAACAAGCAAGCTCTTCCCTCTCTTCCCCTTGGCATCCCATAAACCCTGGAAAAAGCCACATGCTTGCATCTGTTGTCCTAAAAGCGGATTCGGTACACGGTGTGCAAGAGACCAATCTCACACAGGCGGGAGAGATACTGTTTTATTCTGCGCAGGGTGCTCCGTGGACTTTGCACAAATCAAGCAGGCCGGATTCGTCAGTTGTGTCCCTTTTATACAGTAACAATTGCATCTAATTTATTAAACTACTCCTACCTAATACATATTCAAACTATCTGATGCGTGTGCGTAGCATTGCGTAACCCTGACGCATCAGATGCCCTCTCTGCACGCGCGGGGGTCTCGGCTGGCCTTCGGTGGTCTTTTGAGGAGGTATCCCCTCCTCGCTTTGACCGCTCAGTCGCTCTGTATCGGGTCAGCGGTCCGTTTTCCTGCCAAGAGGGATGCACCAT